>NC_091825.1:120294343-120594343 GCF_038994185.2 Dermacentor albipictus
GGAGCCGAATGGGCTCCGAAACGTCGGCTAATAAAATTCAGTTATTTGGTTGGAGTCAGTCTCAAGTTCTAAGTTGGCGCAAGGGCCAGATGTAGTCAAAGAGCGCCAGCGTTTCATATCTGGAAGTACTTACAATATAAGACAGCAGGTTCTGAGAAAGAGAGAGAGAGAGAGAGAGATTTACAGAAAGGCAGATAGATCTGCCTGATCTATAACTTGCTCTGGCCTGCTGCTCTACACTGGGGAAAAGGGACGGGGAGGAAAAGGGATGATGAATGATGATGATGGTATGAGGTAGATATGCCTAATATAAGTTCACTGAGTTGTAGCATCTCTAAAGTCGTGCATCCAGCCCGGTGGCTTGGAGAAAGACTATAGCGGCGCAGACTATAGCGGCTGCGTTGTTCGCATTAGGCCAAGGACATACGATAGGTGGCAGTGATACTAGCCCAAACTGTGAATACTGTGAGGTACCAGAAACACTTGATCATATATTTTGCGTGTGTCCCGCGTACGCGCAAGTACGACAGCAACTGGTCTCTTCTAAGAGTCCACCTAGTGGATTGCCCACCTCGGCCGCTGCTGATTGGATGCAGCTGTACGAGCGAGGAGTATACGAGTTGCCCTAGCCAATCAGGAACGGCCGAAATGGACAGTCCATAGGTGGACTCTTACAGTACCTCCCCAGGTGTCGGCACTGGCATCATTATTCGAGCGCTACGAAAATACAGAGTGAAAGGGCAACGAACAATGTAAAGCACAAGAACCGCCGACGAGCGAAAGCTCGCCTGTGGAATGCCACGCGTGGAGGAAGGAACGCCAAAGGCTGGGCGCATCCTTAAACAGAGACGCTTCTTGTTGGTTATGCTGAGGCTCAACCACTCGTCAAGTGTCCTCCAGTAGGCAGTGGACAATATTCAAGTGTGACCAGGACTCCTGGACTAGGACGACATCGTCCTCATCGGTCGTTAATTATCGTGTTGCGACGAGCAGCGAGGTTACAGTGTAACGAGGTTAACCGGCAGGCCAACTCCCAGTGGTTGCATCGACCGCATGTGTACAGCGCATTTTTCTTTTCCTTTGACGAAACGACGCAGGACTATCGTCCTTCGCACGTCCTTCCTTCTGCCTCGGGCGATGGCGGTCGCTGGCGCGCGCATGTCCGTTTCAAACTCAACTCCCTCTCTCCCAAACAACCCTCCCCGCCGTGGAAGGTCTACCGCCTCCTCGTTTTCGCTTCTTCTTCGGCGTTCGCGGCGATTACGCCTGCCGACGCTTCTATGGGACTAGTCTTGCGACTGTTCGCTCGGAGGCCACCGCACGACGTCTGCTGCCGCCGTGCGAGTCCGTGCCGCGTCGGCCAGTTAAGGAGTCACGCTCGCGCTCCCGTAAGCTCGTTCGCGCGTGCTCGGGGGAAGGACGTGGTCAATGACGCCGTGCGCCGGCGGTGTCAGTTGGGATACGCAGTCGACCTGGTGTAGCGGGATACGCAGTCGACCTGGTGTAGCGCCGATTGGTCGCGTGCTGTCGTGCAGCGGCGTTTCTTGACACGTGCGCGTATGCTGGTATATTTTTGGTAGAAAGAGAGAGAAAAAAAGAAACGATGGTGTTTGTGGATGCGTGTAGTCCTTGCGGGAGTCTACGGTGTTGACAAGAGGGAGAAAGGAGACAGCGGGTGACGATATCTTGTGCAGGTGCGCAAAGAACGGGAGTTAGTGCGCCGTTTAATGCTGCGATGGGTGTGTGTGTGTGTGTGTGTGTGTGTGTGTGTGTGTGTGTGTGTGTGTGTGTGTGTGTGTGTGTGTGTGTGTGTGTGTGTGTGTGTGTGTGTGTGTGTGTGTGTGTGTGTGTGTGTGTGTGTGTGTGTGTGTGTGTGTGTGTGTGTGTGTGTGTGTGTGTGTGTGACATTGTTGTGAAGTCTCGGCATGACGCGAACACCGAATCTCTAATGATTGTGGAATTTTTTTAAACAATAGGTTGGTCGCTTTCTGCAGGGTCGCCGTGATCACGTTATAAGCAAGCTCACTTTAGCCATTTGAAATAGTCATCCCTGCGCGCACGTGACTTCCATCTCTCTTTTGAGTTGCTCTCTCTCTCTTTCTCTGTTATGTATATTTTTTTCGGTTTTGCCTATGTGTGAAATAAGCTACGAAGAAAGAAAATAGCGTTTGCAAATGGTACGTGAATCTTCTTGCACTGAAATAATGGAAAAGCTCGCTGTATTGCAATGGCCCGGCGGGGGAAAAATGGGAGGGGGAGGTGTTATAAGTATCTCGCAGAGTTATTTTGAAGACAGTGTCTTGCTTGTTGAGTTACCGCTGCTTTTTCGTTGTCCATTTGTAACCTCTGTTTTTGTTTTACCTCTTTCGTGGGCCGATCCCGAAGGTATTGCAGTCTAAAAACGTGACAAAACTGATGATGATGGCTGATGACGAACCATATAATGTACTCTGATAGCCGCACTGATTATGATTGTGACGATGATGACGACAACGACGAAGAGTCGGAAGGCTATTCAACCTCTACATGACGTCGATAAAACGTTGCTCCAGCGCGGCGGCCCTCGACGCAAGTTAGACTTTTCCTATACCGCAGGTTCTCTTCCCTCAACTCGCCCGGGAAGGCATTTTTCGACTTCAACTAGAGGTTGAATATCGCGTTCCAACTTTTTTTTTTTTGCACTTTCCATGTATCACAGAGTAGCGCCAGTATAGTTTGTGTTATCAGCGTTGCCGCGTATACAGCCCGTTATAGTTCGTCTCTCCTCGATGAACAACATCAGGTTATAACTTTGGGGGAGCGTATAATGCGCACGGTCCGATCTGTTTGTACAGAACGTACTCGTAGACGTGAAACGTAGAATGGCGTAGGACGTACGAGGCTCCCCGGCATCCGTCCTTCGCGCTGTTCCTATTCATGGGGCGGATCGCTTGCGCAACAAGCTTGCGCAGGATGGAGGCGTTTGTGAATGGCAAAATGCGAGGGAGGTGGGGGGGGGGGGCGGACCGACGGTCGGTGCTATTGTCCTTAGCGTTCGCGGCAAGTACGAAGCCCGTGGAAGGAGCCCAGCTGTAAACAAAAAAATACGTACTCGTCTTGAGAGCTTGGCCGCGCACGACAGCTGTGTATACTTTGTCATCGTCGTATTCGTGCCAAGCGAAGAGCGCGGATGGCAGCTAAGAATGCATGGGAAGCACCGTGGAAACGTTTGTTGAGTCCAGACACAGAGGGACGTCTTATCCCGCATTAGGGTTGGGCTTATGTTTTCGTCTTTAAAATGATTAGGCGTTAGCTCCGGGTCGACTCCGATCTTCCCTGTTCAAAGATATTTGTATAAACATATAGAAAAGTCAATTTCATAATCGATTTTGGAACGAGATTTGTTGCACCTGAGAGAGAGAGAGAGAGAGAGAAGGCTAGATTATGCCCATTTGAGGAGGTAGAATTCCGATATGGCACTGGTCTCGATGTGTTTGTGAAAATTTGGCCGGATGTTGGTAAATTTCAAAGCGAGAGAGAGAAAGAGAAATAACAAGAATCACAAAGCCTACGGCTTTGTATATCCCGCGCGAAAATGACTCTTGATTTACCATTGATATATTGTTGTGTAATTGTTTAAACAACGGACTTTCAACACGATTTCAAAAGTAATTGAGTTCCCTCAACACTTGCACAACGTTAGTACCATTCAGTGCTTCTCAATAAATGCGTGTACGTCTCTATAATCCTCTCTGTCGTCCCTATACTCACGTAGTCGCGCCGTCATTGATACCGTCGTCCCGTCAACGTCATCCCTGTGATCGCCCTTGTCGTTTGTTATTCGACTAGCGCTGTTTCGGGTGGAACCTTTCAGTAAACCTCTACCGTACTTTTTTCAAGTTGAGTTGAGTTGTAGGCTACTGGTGGGATTAGCCTTGCAGTTGCTGCCGGCAATTGGTCCACCGTAGCGACACTTAAAATAAATAAGTCACGTAATCAGACACAGACCTCACAATTACAAATGGCCACTCCTCAGTTCACCATGTGGAGGCCAAATCCGTGTCCTGTAGATAATTTAAAAGAAGGCGAGAGACCTCCTTTTCCTACACAACCGGTTCCCGCACGGGAAAACAATGTCCTGAAGAGAACTGTGAGGAACTCCTGTCTTCAAGTTACTGTTTGACTCGTTAAAGCTATAGCAACGCACGAAGTTACTATTCGACCAGCAAATGGTGTAGTTAATCGTCGTGCTAGGGGGGGGGGGATGCTATACCGCTGCCCCCACACTTCGCCTCTTGTACACCCAGCGATTCGCTCAGATGTCAATTATTTCTAAGAAGCATTCCAATCACATAATTGTGATTGTAAATAGCGATTTTAATTGTGAAGCGTGGCAATTACTTTCTCAGTGCGCTACAAGTTCTCGCCGACTTTCTTTTGCGAGAGAAGCAGCGTTTCCATCCAGGAAACCGGGCTTTTCCATCGACCCAAATCGCGTTCCCAAAGAAAAAAAGAACATTGTTATTGTTCTGTATAGGTCTGTTCGTTATAGCTGCTAGCGCTTATCGTTCTGTTTCAGTCGAAGGCGCGAATGTTGTCTTTCTGTCGGCAAACCGAGACTCGGTCATGGACACAACCCTATCCTATAACCAACTCACTCTTTTCTCTCTGATAGCGATCACTCTCGCCACTCCGTCTAGCCCTTTCGATATCGAGCATATCCATCACATGCAGTATACCTGACGCACTGCAGGGCTTGGCCGCGGTAGAACCGTATTTTTTTGCTCCCGGCAGAATAAACGATGGTATAACGTGAGACCTTATATATACGGGCCCAGTCTCGCAGGGTTTTTGCACGCGGGCGAAGCTGAACGTTTTATTTTGCCACGATGCAATCAGCTGTCACAAGAGGATGATTTGCATTCGCTTCAGCTTAAAGCCACGACCACCACACCGCGAAACAACAAAAGCAACAACAACCAGCAGAGTTTGGGACTTGTGGACATCAGGCCATAAAAAGGGCTACTTTCCCATTCTTTCTTTTCTTAATAAAAGTAAAAAGAAAAATGCTCGACGGCCCTTTTAGCCTTTGCCTCTAAACAGCGCTTAACTGCTCGTTAGGTGTTGCCTACGTACAGGCGTGTTTCCTGGAAAACAGTGAAATGCAGACATCTATATATGCAAATCAATGAACAACATGAAGCAAGGTGGACAGCTCGGTGAGTTTGGTTAAGATTCATTGTTGCTTGGGAGAAAAAAAGCAGATTTAGCAGCGTGGCACATGACACAGGATCCTCAAGGACTCTCTGTCCTTGTGGTTCCGTGTCGCGCTGTTAAACCTGCTTTCTTTAGTACGATGCATGCCAATACCAGCCTAATTGAACGCGCTGTTAAAGTTAATTTCGATTGCTCACTACACACCCGAAAACTGCAGCGCCTGTCTCGCGTGCTTAGTTGCAGGCAAAAGGATTCACTTCAGTGATCCTCTGAAAGCCACGAATGTGAACTTCGGTAAAGCCCTACATGTAATGCACGCAGTCACGCGAGGTGTCGATAAACGAGGTTTCCAAACCGAGGCGCGCGCTCTTTTGTTTCTCAACGGTAATCGCGCAATTCGAAGAGAGCGCGAGTATATAACATGGACGCGTGATTCCGAAGATCCTCCACGGCGTGACCGTTCTATCACCGTCACACGCGCACACACACACGCACATAGTTCATCTCGCGGAGGATTCCCCCCCCCCCCCCCTCCCTAAGGCCGCTGCCTTCTCCTCCATAACACACGGGTCGCGCCTATGTAACGGGTTCCCCCGCATCCAAGGGGGGCCACCCGTGACCCCGATCGTGCGAACACGCATTCCATGCCCCCTAGAAGCCTCGTCTTTTCGCCCTTGGGGAAGAGGACTCTTTGCTCATCGGCCAAATCCAATCGACTCTCCGTTCGCGCCGCGGGGTCACCCCCCCCCCTCCCCCTTCCCCCTCCCCCTTCCCCCTCCCCCTTCCCGCAGACTGCAGATCTTATAAGCCGGCCGCTAATGCGCGCGCCCCATGTACAGTGCTCACGGAATGAAACGCGTCAATTTAGGGCTAAGTATTTCGCATACTTTCGTTTCCACCGGCTGCAGTTCGTGTGACATAGACGCAATTCTGGCGCGTACACCTGCATCGGAGTCCTCGTCACCTTTGGTGACCAAATCCTAGTGACATGACATGGTGCTTTCGTGTACTTTGCGCATATGTAGGGTTCTACTAAATGCTCTGTGTCCTATTTCATTCCGTGAGCACTGTACAACTCGCGCTTCGCCCATCCTCAACCAGATCGCGAAGAGCGAACGAACATTCACGGTCTTCATTCGGTATGCGCGCGGCGACCGCGCCGCGTGTACCCGCCTTCTTGCACGAGTTAGTACGCGCGTGTACGTACACGAGCGAAGACCACCGGCCCCCGCCGTGCGCCGTGCAGCGGCTTTCATCTGTATTCTAAACGTGAGACGTATAGGGCGTTTTGCTGGCGGGCTAGCTGGGCTTATGGTCCACGGGGATCGCCGGCGACGAAGTCGGGCGTTTTTTGAAGACCGGCGCGGGGCAAGTGTGCGGGTCGACCCTTTTCGGGCAGTCATATATATAACAACGCGGGAACTCGATGACCTCGTGCAGGGGGGTCGTCACGCGGGCGCCTTTCGGCGTGCTTTCGTCACCTGTGATTTGTACTTTGCCTCGCGCTACCTATACTAGTAGTTCCCGAGGTATAAGCAAGTAGACCTCAATTCGGTGCAGTGCAGTTGGGGCTCGTGGAGAATCCTCGCATCGTGTATATATATTATGGCGACATTACGCGTGACGCCTTCTTTCTTTCTTTCTTTCTTTCTTTCTTTCTTTCTTTCTTTCTTTCTTTCTTTCTTTCTTTCTTTCTTTCTTTCTTTCTTTCTTTCTTTCTTTCTTTCTCTTTCTTTCTTTGTTCGTTTGGGGTCCTCTGTGGTTTTACGAAAAGTTAAAAACGCGAGAATGCGAAACCTGAACTATGCGAAAAGTAAATAAAGAAAAAAGAAAGGAAGATACATGTACGAGAGGAAGTGAAATACATCTGTGCACAAAAGCGCACAAGAGTGCTAGCGCGAGCTTATATATACCCTGAGAAGGACGGAAGTACAGGATGTGCCGATGTGGTCCGCGATTCGCATGTCGTCAGAGCGTATGCTACTGATATACATGTCTCGTAGCCCCCTGCCTCACTGTTCCGAGGTGCCCTGTTTTTTTCAACGAAATCAACGTTCGCCCTCTACTTCTTGACACGTGCTTTGCCCACATTTTAAACCTATTCACGCCAACGCGATAAAAAGGGCGTGCATTTTTAATGAGCTCGAGGGCGCGTTCGAAACACTTTTCGACACGTCCGCCGCAATATCCACTTCGGAAGTCACTACGCAAGTCGGGAAGTGAGTCACTGTTAACTTCCCCCACACATCGCAGCGCAGGAAGCAGTTCTGTTGCGTTAGAAATGAACTCACTCTATTTGCTTGTTGAAAGCTTATGTGATGAATTTCTGTTAACCTGTGAGCGTTGGGACCCCTGACTTCAGTGACAGAAGTGGCACCATCGCTGTGATGTATGCGTTCCAAACAACGCTGTAAAGAAATAGTTATTTGCGCTGACGCCGGTGACGAGACTTCGCATTTGAGTGTCAGTGTTCTCAGGTAAACCTATCTTTTTCACGGTATTTGATCCAGCCTTGCGCTTTTCAGAGCTAGATGGAGAGCTCGCAATGTGTTCAAATCATTAGGCAGAGTGGCTTTGGGCTTTTCGTATTGTTACGAAGCGATCGTGTACGATCTCATGCTCTGTGCTATTCCTTCAGCTTATTCATAAGCCCATCTCGTCCGTAACAGTATTCAAACTTCGTTTTAAGGGCATATCGCAGCCATCACGCGCCTGTGCGTACAATTCTATAGTTTCGGAATAGAAAATGCCGTAGGAACGAGTACGACCTACATGTGAGAACTCTCGTAACATAAGGTCGCACGTACAGTACCGAACACTACCCATCTTTAAGTTTTGGTCAGACACAACATTGATGGTACTGTTGCGCTTCGGACTTCCCGTCGAGAAACGCGAGAGGTCCACAATGGCGGCCAAACGCTTTGTAATGCACGAGACGTGAGGGCTCTAAGACAAATCTCTATCAATGATAACGCCAAGAAATCGGTGATTTCGTCTGTATGGTTCATTTTGGTCATTAATCCGCAAAGCATACGGGGCCATCGCTGTGCGAGTAAAAGCAACGAGTGCACACTTCTCCGGTGAAAGCTCCGGGCCTTGCTTTCTTAGGTATGTTGAACTATATAAAGCAATATTTTTGGGCTTCATGCGGTACAGCTTACCTGTACTAGGAGGTACTTGCGCTACAAGTATCCGCAAACTCCAGAGTGTGCAAGCCCAAGCACTCGGAACTTGTCTTGGCCTCCCCAAAACTACGTCATCGATTGCGACAGTGGTCATTGCCGGATACGCTCCTTTGACAGTCTACATGGCTACAGATGTCCAGAGAGCACACATCCGACACTTGACTCGGGTTCCCTCGCACCATCTTGCTTGCTTGCCTGCTAAGAGGCCACATTCAACGTTTGCCAAAGGTATTGTAAGACATCAATTCTATTTGACCTCACAATTCACGTATGCTACACGATTATCAGATCCATTGTGGTGCCTGTACCGGCCGCAAGTGCAATTGACAATTCCGGGCACCAGAAAGGAAGCTGGAGCGCTTCTGCAAGCTTTAAAGAAAGCAACTTTGAAACACATTTACAACGTGCACAGATTCCGGCAACATGTCTACACAGATGGGTCGGTTAAACTCAACAGCTCCGCTACTAGAGTCATCCGGGCAAAATCTGAAGAAATCAGGTTGAAGGCTTCGTGTGCTACCACCTCGGCGGGTGCAGAACTTGCTGCACTCCCTGCTGCACTTGATTTCATTAATCACGAATAACCGCAACAATAGACAGTCTTTAGTGATTGAAAGGCAGCCCTTCAGTACATATATAAAGCCCAATGTGCCACGGACCCATTGAACAATTGGCCTCAGAAATTAGACACATATATCATCGCAGTCATAACAAGGGACGCAACATAACCTTTCAATGGCTTCCAGGACATTGTAACGTCAGCGGGAATGACCACACCGACGAAGCTCCCCGATCTGCACGTGAAAGTGGTCAACGTGTGTTGCCCCTTTCGCGAACAGACGCTGCAGCTGGGCAGCGATTGATGTCTCGCGAATGTACATTACCCCTGTGGGACTTGAAACGTTTTCACCATGTGTTGTTTGCGTTCGCTGTCTCCGGACATACGAATGCACCTAACGCCTGGGTTACCACGACGTGAACAGACCATGCTGTACCGTTTGTGGCTAAGCGTTGCATTTACGAACTTGTGTGCTTTCCTTATTGGAATGGCCAGCAGCCCCACGTGCGACACATGCAACAGCGATAAGACGCTCGCGTGTGTTATCTGTGTCTGCCCGCGATATAGTGTGCTCAGGGAGAAGCGATGTGCAGAGAGCTGGACCAAATGGACAGTCGTTCACTATCAGAGGTAAGAGCTTTAGGTCAGTGCTCCCAAAGAAAAAGAACATCCGCGCTGAAGGCCTTACTAGCGTTACTAAGGTTCCTGCGGTCTACGGGCCTTCACGATAGACATTAAGAACACCGCCCCCTACCGCGCTCTATATTGTACGTGGTCTGTTCGTGCTCGTCTCTCTCTCTTTTCCCTTACACTCTGTTTCTATTTCTATCCCCTTACTCCTTCCCCCGTGCAGGGTAGCCAACCGGAACTACCTCTGGTTAACCTCTCTGCCTTTCTGTGCATCATTTCTCTCTCTCTGGTCAGACACAAAGCAAAATCTTTTTTTTTCTTTAATTAAGCCCTCAATTTAGCATCGTCCATGTAGAGATCTGTCAAAGTACATTTCGGCAGCTAAAGTTTAAAAGTGAATAATGCCCTTTACGTATAAATGCAGCTGCTGAACGAGAATAATGGATTCTGCAATTCGGCGCCACTTTTAGTTCTTGACATGCGTGCCAAAAGCTACCGTTGACGCGTCATAACGGCTACTTCATACACTTGTTCTTTCTTTCCATCCTCTTGGGCACATTTTTCGGCGCAATAGCGTACCCGTGGTATAGTCAGACTGATCATACCATTTTCTTCCTTCGAATAACTTCTGGAATTTGAAAGAAGGATCGGTGTCACCAGGACGGAAATAATTATCTACAGCATTATATTACGTTAGGGAAGAAAGATCTACACAACTGTCGGCACAGAATACAAGCAACGCCCCCCCCCCCTCCCCCTCCACATGTTTTCCTCCATATGAATCTCCTCTTTCTGTAACTGTGAATCTGCTTTACGATCTGTACAGTACGGTCTGCTAGCCAGAAGAATATAATAGTCTGGAGACCAGAACGTATACTTACGAAATATTTATTTCCAAAATGAAAAGGGGAGAAAAAGGAATGAATCGCCGAGGTTGGTGTACAGCTCAGCTGTATTGCATTGCTGTGCTGTTAGCGCGGCAGTGCAAATTTGCTGCTGCGCTATTTTGTCGATACTGTATACCTCTGCGCTATTTCGCTGCGATAACCGTAAGCAAGAGTTTAACGGTGTGTGTATGCCACTTCACAAACCGTACTAACAATTTATGCGCAATTGATTGATTTATTTATTGATTGATTGATTGATTGATTGATTGATTTTCGATGCCGACGCTACGCGAGCCGTAATATCGGCTAGCTCCAGCGGCGCTTCTGCGTTTCACCCCTGCCTGAACGCGCTGCCACGAATCAAACCCGTAATTTCGAGCTCACAGTAACGCCGTTGCCGTTGGGACACAAAACAGCAGGCGACTAGAGCGCCGCTCGTCAAGTGCAGCTATACACTCGTTTGCTACTATATGTATCCTAAACTGCCGCGCCCCCTTCATTATATATATATGTACGGATGACAGCAGGCGAACGTCACGAAGCTGCGGCACGCTAGTTGAACAATCGTGCCCGCTCGACGGCGTCGGTCCACCTCGAGCTAACTTTCGGCCATATTGCGGGAACGTTTGGGCGCCGCCATCTTGGGCTGTTAACGCTGCTGTTTTCTCTCTTCAACGGCGAAGCGTACGTTACTACAGCCAATTGGCAAGCGTGAATATAGTTGCATAAATGCGTTCAGCGTTTCACGACCATGTTACGTCAGTTTACTTCTAATAAAACATAAAAATTGTTCGTGTAATAGCACAAGATGGCGGCGCCCATGAAGGGAATATGAAATCGTCTGTACAACCCGCTCCGGCCGGTCACGTGCTGCCTCCGCAGCCCACGTGAGCTACGGAAATCGCGGCGTGCGCAGTTTGACGACGCCGCCGTGTAGGCGATGTGAGCGCCGCTCTTCTATATGGATACGTATCGGCCGGGGAGGAATCTCCTCCTCCTCCTCCTCCTTGATCCTCGCGCTCTTAACCACCGTTGTTTGGCTCCTCCGCGGTTTATTATGCGTGCGTTTGCCGGCGGCGCTTGGTTTGCGTGGGCGCGCGCACGCCCCATTCGCGCGCGTGTAGCATGCGTGGCTGACGGCCGTGGCGCGGCGGCGGCGACGCGATTTGGAGAAAGCGTGAGTCACACAGCGGCGCGGAACCGCGGGCAGAGAGAGTGCACGTGTAGATGGACTGCGCGCAAGATCCGCGAGCGCGCGCCCGATAGAACGGGCTGAGCGCGAGCCTTGATTTCTTTCTTTCGTTCTTCTCTTTCTTTTTTTCTTTCTTTCTCTCTTCTTTTTTTCTTTCTCTTTCTTTTCTTGTTCCTGTTAGGCTTCGCGGGACGCGGATGTGCCGGGTATGTCGCGGTTACGTGAAATCTGGAAGAAAGGTGTGGGTAAAGAAAGAGGATGCATGTCGATAGCGGTACTTTGCTGCCGTGAAGCGTCTGGCCAAGGCCATGTAGGACGCACCTTCTTCTATACACGGCGGTGAATACATAGGATGCTGCCCGTGAAATGCTACCGAGAAAGCTAAATCGCCGCTCTTTTAGGTAACCCTCGCTTTAGTGCGCTTAACAGCCGCGTTCACCCGCCGTGGTTGCTCAGTGGCTATGGTGTTGGGCTACTGAGCACGAGGTCGCGGGATCGAATCCCGGCCGTGGCGGCCGCATTTCGATGGGGGCGAAATGCGAAAACACTCGCGTACTTAGATTTAGGTGCACGTTAAAGAACCCCAGGTGGTCTAAATTTCCGGAGTCCCCCACTACGGCGTGCCTCATAATCAGAAAGTGGTTTTGGCACGTAAAGCCCCATAATTTAATTTTTTTTTAACAGCCCCGCTCCTTCGCACCTATGTAGACAAGCTGGACTCTCTCGTCCACTCTCAGCAATTAAGAGTCTAGGATACTGAACTCGACCGACATCAGCGCGAGCGATTTTGAAGGCGTTGCACTTGCGTTAGCTTGACGGAGACTGGATTGTGAGACAGACTGTGAATGATGTGACGCTGAGTTGCGCTCTATACGACGTCCCAGCGTGTGAAACTGGGCTACGTACACTTCGACACAAGGTCCATTCGATTCCCCTGCACTCTCTGCACTGGTTAACGAGGTGCTGCACTTCGCAAGTCGTTTCGCCAGGTCAACGTGGCGGCTTCTGCACGTCGCCATTCGTTTGGCTCAGTGCACTCCTGGTGCAGGACGAGTTCGCAGCATTCCCTGCGCAAAGGTACACGTAGTGCAACGCTCGTGCAGCATGCGACGTGCCGGTTCCGCACGAGCAAGCACTGACACCGAATTGGCGGGAGCTATAGTTCACGAAGTGCAGGGTGAATCGAATAAACCTGCACTGGGTGTGTGTGACAGTGCTTACGCACAGATAGCCTCATCAGTTAGTTTCTCCGTTCCCTTTTTTCACCGCACAAGTGGTACCTCTCTCTCTCTCTCTCGAAGTCTCCCGTAGCTATAGGCTTCCGTTTCGCAGGAGCTACGACATCGCCCGACTTGACTCAACACGAGACGGCACGTATATATCTAGTTGGTGTATACGTAGTATAACCGAAATCTCGCCGAAATCTCGCCTACGAAACGCGCCAAAATGTGCGGATATATGCACATATAGGGACCCATATCTTCCATATGTATAACAGAAATTTCAGTGTCATATAACTGCAAACACATTAGTGACTGCTTTCATTGCTTCTAATGGAACTCGGTGGCTTCCGACTCTGCTGTAGCATGTAGTTTGGTTCAGAGACCAAATAGCCCTAACCTTTTCCTTCTTTTTTCTTTCTTTTATCACATTAGACAGGGTTAGACAGGGCCTTAGTCAGGCAGACAATGTACTGCCTTTAGCCTTGCCATCCAAGACCTTCACTGTGTCTGAATCAATGCTGAATAAATAAAAAAAAATCTTTTGTACCCCTTTTTTTTTCTTTCCCCGCAGCGCAGGGTGCTATCCTGCCGCTCAGTCTTTTCATTCCTTACCCCTTTTCGTTTCCTCCTCACTTTCCTCCTTTTTTTTCTTTTAGTTAATAATTTCTGCCTCTTTACTCTTTCAAGCACCAGTGCAGGGTATAGCCAACCGGAGATAACCTCTCGCTAACGTCCGCATTTTCCCTTTCTTTTGTCTCTCTTCCCATCGTTCTTCTCTCACTTCTCTGGCGTGACACTTTTCTTACGATACTTGGTCTCTTCTTCAGCTACGGAGCACTTAAACTTGGAACACTTCAAGCTTCGTATGCTCGCGCTTCTTTATTCGTAGATGTGATACATGTGTCTATCCGTTCAAAGCAACTTAAAGCGATTAGAAAATTGTTATGCGTATACGGTGTTTGCCTTGCCACGTGTTCTCGTGAAGCGCGCGCAGTGACGTGAGGTTACCAACTTGTGGTGTCTATACGCGGACACCTGTTGTACACACGTACTCCCTGTGTAGGCGAGGAGAGAAGAGACAAAGAGGAGGAAGGACAGGGAGGTTAGCCAGTGTAAGTACCGGCTGGCTACCCTGTGCTGGGGAAAGGGGTAAAGGGAATAAAAGGAGAAAGAAGAGGGAAAAAAAGAGAAATCGGAAAATTCACGCAGTAACGCGATACTACGCGTTACTCTCTCTCGTTACTCTCTGTGTCAGTTTTCCTTCCAGTCGTCGGAGAAGAGGCGGCCTGCCGGCGGCGGTGGATTTTGCGGAAGCCGATACGACGTCTGTTCTGCGTTGCATATCTCGTCTGCAAAACAAGGCACTCAATCAGCACAATTACCTCGTTCTCGTGCCAAGTTTTGGGAAACGCACATTTCGTTTCGGTCTGATGGCTGCTGGGCTAGCCGTAGATAAATGTTATCGCGCCCTGTGTCTTGCATTTGCATATATACGTTCGAGAAACGACGGGACGTCACTCTCCGAGCCTCTGTGACGAGAGAGGGCCTTTCGTCGCGAGTCGGCTGCGTGCGTGCACATCACACTGACGAAACGGAACGTGACGAAACGACGCGAATAGCGAAACCACTCGTGATTCTTTTTCGCGGTGGTTAAGGAGAGCGCGGACGCGTATAGAGGCAGAACGGAATAGTTATCAGAGCGAAAAGAAAAAGAAAGATGTCTGCGCACGTTTACCGGTCGTCTTGCACGTATCCGTCATCTTGCACGAACCGCTATGGCTTAGTGGCAACTGGCTGCGTGCCTCTGAGATCTGGTCTCAGCTTCGTTATAGCGAGGTTTCTCAGCAATTCTCGCGACGAAGAGCCCATATATGTTTAAGAGACACTAAAGGAAAACATTAAGCTAAGCTGCATAAGTGAATTTATTCATCTGAGTAACATTATGGCTTAGTGGCAACTGGATGCATCCCTCTGAGATCTGGGATGTTTCGTCTCAGCTTCGTTATAGCGAGGTTTCGCAGCAATTCTCCCAGCGAAGAGCGTATGTTTTAATTCTACTAAATGAAAACGTTAAGCTAAGCTGTATAAGTGAATTTATTCATCCGAGTTGGTAAGACAACTATAATCTTACCATTACTAAAGGCGTGGTAAGCCAGAAAAAGAAATTAAACGCGAATTACGGGAATTACGCGGACGTGGAGGCGTGGCGAGCCAGGAAAGGCGCAAATAAGAAATACGGGATCACGTGTCCAGACCACCTTGAAGTTCTCGCACTCTATATAGCTGCCCGTGGCGTCATGATATAGGCAGCGTCTGCTAAGAAATCAATGGCACCTTGTCGATAAAAAAAAAATTGATTATATTCGTTTCTAAAGGAATCAAACACTCAGCCTAAGAAGCCTTAGGAAATTTCTCCGCACAGAAACGGCCAAACCACGCGAAAATACTTTGACATCCGTGACATAGCGAGGATGTATTAGCGCTGCCGTTTCTAGCGAAACTAAGAGAGAGAGAGAGAGAGAGAGAACTTGACCCTCGTAATTTCCCAGTATTACCCAGACATCTCTGGCGGAATAAATATTAAAGGAAGAAGAGAGCACCGGTCCCCCTTCCCCTCCTTCATAGAGCACCCCTTTTCTGCCGCAAGGCTTCGCCTATTAAACGCAGAAATAAAGACTTGTAAAACAGAAATAAAAAACATTAAAGAAAAGAAAGAAAAAAGAAAACTCGAAAAAAAATGCCTCGCGATTCTAAACTTGATTAGTCTTTTGTTGTTTGGTGCACCTCTGCTCTTTTGTGTTCAATGCGCATGCGTAAACATTGCAAGATGATCATATAATCGACAAAATATTTCGCCACAATTAAGCACAACGATGTGCAAATTCGCGAAGTCGTTCGAATCCAGAAGGCAAATCCATGTACCACTCCACCATTCCACGTTGGCTGAAACGCACTGCTTGTACCGCTCCCGCAGGCCACATGCCAGATTTCCCTCCAGCAATCTTGTGTTAGGAGCTCTTTGGCATCTCCGTGGCCTCCGAGCGCAGGCTCGATCTCCGAGGCCACGGTCATCTCCGTTGCCATCTCGCGACTTAAATCCGCATTCCGCAGCACACATGACGCGGTATATCTATATGCGAATCGTCGCACCCAAACGGAGGCCGCGCCATTCTCCGACTTATCCATCCTATCGAGGAAAGTGTGGGCACGAAATGCCTGAACCGCGATTTGAGTGGCTTGGAACGCTGCCACACTGACCCTCGGATTGGCGTATAATCCTCTTATCTCTCTGGCGCAAAGCGTTGGAGCGCGGTTCGTGGAAATCCCATTTGCAAGCTTATTAACGAAGAAATACGTGGGTACTACTACTACTACTACTACTACTACTACTACTACTACTACTACTACTATTGCTGCTGCTGCTGCTACTACTGCTGTTAAGAACAACGTTCATGAACAGATTACAAACTGCGATGCTGCTTTCTTTTGTGAACTACTGAAGCACTTATGTATATGCATACACACAACCTTTTCCGACTTCCAAAACTTCCGCTTTCTTTCTTTCCTTCTTTCTTTCTTTCTTTCTTTCTTTCTTTCTTTCTTTCTTTCTTTCTTTCTTTCTTTCTTTCTTTCTTTCTTTCTCAGTAGTGGTTTACTACGGAAGATGTTGGGATAGCCGGCAGCCTATCTTTCAGTACTTCCGTTACTCAGTAAACGATAGCCCAACTTTTGAACCCGCGTGAATCAGGCGTTCTAACCTGACTTTACGTGCTTTTATATGGCCAGCCGTGTACCCTTCTGTGACCTGACAAATATACGTGTCCATAGCTGTCTCTGTAATCTTTGTTTTACTCTCTCGTTCTCACGCACCCCTTTCACGTGCGATAGCTAGTTGTGCTTAGCATATATATGCTCTGGTTCTTGTCATGACGTCTGAAGCGTCTCGTATGTCATATGACTATCCAATAATGACTATCATATGTTCCTGTCCAATAATCGACCAGCGTCCGTCAAAATTTGAGTTGAGCTTATAAGTTGACGACTTGGAATTTTAAAGGATACTTCACCATTCCAAGCTGTAGCTTGGCTGTTTCTGTGTAGCGTCCCTTTAACTCCCCGCAGCGTCCGATCAGCTTGCGTGCATTCGTCGAGAGCCAGCTCCTTACTTGTTTACTTTATTTTTTTTTATTTTTTGTCCCCGGTGCTTTCGTCTTTTGATCGGCGCTCACGAGTGAGTGAGTGGGTACGCGCGGCACGCGCAAGCGGTGCCCCATGCATCGTTACCGGAAGGCCATTCACGTGTGCACGCTTCCTGTGGACATCGCGCGCAAAGCGGCACCCGGGAAACGCGGGGCGCCTTCTCGCGCGCGAGTCCTTGAAAGCGGCCCTTTCCGGCCCGTGTTCTAGTAGACGTACTTCTTTCTCTCTGTGCATACACTCGTCGTCGTAGAAACGGTTTCGGAGCGTCGTATAGAGTCGATGAGGATAGCAATAGGGGCTTGTTGGTACGGCATATCTTATTCTGTTATAGCGCAAGCTTGACAAGGACAATAGAAGGCACATCTATGCGCTGTGTGTGTCAGATGTGCCTTCTATTGTCCTTGTCAAGCTTGCGCTATAACAGAATGAGATATGTCGTATAGAGGCTGGATGAGCCAAGCGTGAAAGACGACCACCACGGTGCCGAGTGCACGACGTGTATCGTCTACGCGCGTCTGGCTGCGGGTGGGTTAGGAAGGCGGGTTCACAGCGCCTATATAGGAAGGCGAAACATGAAATGCAGAGGAGCAAGAGTTGAAACAACGACAACTACACCAACAAGAACAACAAGAACAGTAAGAACAACAAAACAACAACAAGAACAAGAGCAAGAGCAACAATAAGAACGACAACAAGAACCAGAAGAACAAGAACCAGAAGAGCAAGAGCGAGAACAAGAACAACAAGAACAACAAGAACAACAAGAACAACAAGAACAAGAACAACAAGAACAACAAGAACAACAAGAACAAGAAGAACAAGAACAACAAGAACAAGAACAACAAGAACAAGAACAACAAGAACAAGAAAAACAAGAACAATATCAACAAGGACAATATCAACAAGAATAACAACAAGAGCAAGGACAAGAACAACAAAAGCAAGAACAATAAGAACAACGATGACGACGACTACGCGCGTTAGTACAGTTTCTCGAAGAATCGGGAATAGATAAAGGTTACTCAACTTTACTATCCAAAAGTCAAGAACGGGGTCGACATATGCGGTATATAGAAGTCACATAAACAGGGATATAAAGTTCCTCAGAAAGGCTGGCCAGCGTTTCGCTATAGGTTGGCCAGCCTTTCCGAGGCACTCATTTTATCCCTCTTATTGCACCTTCCATGCCACACAATTTTATTATTGTAACTTTCATTACGACCCTGTATTTGTCGAAGCTATTCATGTTTTTGTTTCTCAGCATTTTCATAAATAATGTTTCCCGTATTCACTCTTACATAATCATGTTCATGTGGTTCTTCCACGTGTGTTAGTGAGGCCCCGCGTTTTCCACCAACCGGGTTAGCCGGGTGTACGTCAATATGTGAACACTCGAAACGCTTTATAACTGCGCAGAAGCTATTGCTTTTTGTTGTGTGTATGTGAACTTTAGGACTGTCGTCATTATATATAGTATTTCTCTTTTCTTTGTCTCGCGCTCTTTTTTTTCTTTTTGAGGTCATTTATAAATTAGCAAAGGAGAGTAGCCGGTGCCGTCTAACAGGCACCGATATCTCCTCGCGCGCAGTTAACAAACAACAACAACCACGAGATAGAATGGACGCGATAGGCGATTAGAGCCATGTTCCATGTGTTATCGAATTTCGCCGTGAAATTTCTAAGCCTTTCAAGAAGCATACTCTACTTCGTCTTCTTCTTCGTCTCCTTCTTCGTCCTCTTCCTCTTCTTCGTCCTCTTCTCCTTCTTTGTTCTCTTCTTCTTCTTCGTATTTTTTTTTTGTTTTCAGTAAAGCCATTTGATGTCCGGGGCCCGTTCCGTGCATTTCGTTTTCCTCGCGGCGCTGTGAACGTGTTTTCTACGATGTCGGTATCACCGACTCGCCTGCAGCCTTCAGCAATACCGTATGAGCGATCTGATTCGCTGTTTCCGTTATAAATGCCAAGCACCAGTTATATATAATCCAGCGAAAAATGTTACGTTAAATGGCGAGGTTTAACGTCCCAAAACTGCCCGCGGGGCTCTTCAACGGACACCCAACTGCGAGGTACACGCGAGCGTATTTTTTGGCACTCTAACTCCCCGTTGGAATGCGACCACTGAGTACATGGGTCGAACCCCGCGACTTCGCGCTCAACAGCTCAATGCCACAGCCACTGTAGCCACTGATATATGTACCGTACCGGTCGACTATACATCCCAACAGCAAGCTCTCTTGAAGTTCAATGAATAGAATCCCGATACGCGCAACACAGAATGGCTTTCGTGTTATCGAAGAGACATTTCGTACGCGGCACGTATACTACAATTGTCAGCGTTCCTTTTCTTTTTTTTTTCTGTTTCGGAGGGCAAAGCTCCGCTTATCTTTCACTCGCGGACGCTGTAGCGTGGACGATCAAGAAGGTCTTAGCACAATGAAGCCGATCTCCACGGCACTCTACAGCAGCGTCGAGTGTGCGTACTTGTTTCAGGGAGCGCGATCTATAGCTCCGCGTAATCTAGAAGATAGTCTCCACGCGACGGAAGTGACGTCACCACAGTCGGCTGCCGAGCTCCACAAAACCCGCTACGTACACGTGCAAATGTCATTTCGTAATGGCTTGAGCCTGGCTGAGCGCGGGTGATGGGAAGGCGGCAGCTCCTCGTCGGCTACCTACGATATACACTTGCGTATGTGTGTCGTTCGTATCGAAGTATAGAAGACCTGTAGTGGCGGAGCCAATTCATTTATGAGTGTATCACGAAAAAAAAAAAAGGAGGGGGGGTCGGGAAGAGGAGGGGGGCTTCCAGTTCACGAGTTCTTTTTTTTTGTATTATCTTTGCTTATCTTGACCCGTCGCTTGATAGTCAATTTTCTGATGGCGTAGTGCCGAAAAAAAAACTGGGTGTGGCTTAGCTAAGGTTAGGCCCAGGATGCGAAGCATACTAGCCTTTATTTTAACGCGACAACGTTAAGGAGCTCGTGTCGCCGAAAAGCCGGTGTCGTCGGCGTCGGCTCAGGCGTGCGGCGCTTGCTCAGGCGCACATTTCGTTGTCGCGCCGAACGCTGCGTTGCTCGACGCTCACCGCGTCCGATGCGGGGCGCGTAGTCGCTGCGCCGTAGCAAAGCCACCTAGAAACAGTCCCTGTAGCACGCCGCAACCTTCGCTTCTCATTCCAACGAGCAGCTCTGTCTCCAGGAGGCATCTCACCTCGTGAGTGTCTAGCAGAGGCAAGCGCAGCTGCTTATATACCGCCGCGACGCCGCGAGCGACGGCGCGAGTTGGAGCCCCGTTTCTCCTCTGTCGTGACGTCATGGTGTCACGTGGTCAGCCTTGACGCCGCGAGCGACGGCGCGAGTTGGAGCCCCGTTTCTCCTCTGTCGTGACGTCACGGTGTCACGTGGTATTGAAGGCGACACCGCCGCGCCTGAGGAGCTGGGTTGAGCTCTAGTAATATGCTTCGCATAAAAAAAAAAGGAAAACGAAAGGAAGAGCCGTTAGAGAGTATTGTCTTTTAGATGGGGGAGAAACGCGAGGTATGATAACGCCCGTTCGGCCTCTTAATGGACTGTGGTCAGCACTTGAATGGGTTCGGTTCAATACCTAATAGTACGGCTGCAGAAGGCAGTGGTTTAGAGCCCGATACCCGTTTAGAGGCTGACCAGCCATCTAAAGAGAGAAAAAACATAAATAAAATAAAGGCTGCATCTCAAATTGCGTTCTGCTGAGCAAGAGGTCGCTTGTTCGATTCCCGACCAAGGCGATCACATTTGAATGGCGGCGGAATGCAAAACGTCTCTTGTACATGTATTTACACAGTAAAATAATTTACCCCCTTAATTCATAGTAAAATATTCTTGCGCGCACAATTGACAAGGACACAGTGAAGGGGACACACGAGCGCCTTAAAAGCCTTAAAATTAAAAAAAAAAGAAAGGTGTAAATGTGTCTATAACTCACACCCTCAGGATATGAGTTATAGACACATTTACACCGTTTATTTTCCAATTTTAAACGTGTAAATTAGTTTACGGTGTATAGGCGCACATTAGAGATCTCAAGGAAGTTAAAATCAGTGACAACGGCTCTCACGAGACCGTTGTTGGTGCGTGAATGTCTGGGTGTCGTTCCGTTATTGGTTCAACAATTTATGACTATATAGAGAGAAGAATACGCAGCAAGAAACATAAGCGGTGGCACCTTCGCTCAATTCCGACTACGTGTAGTTATACTCGGGACACAACTGAGGCTTTACGTATACACCCAAGAAAAAGGCAGCGTGCTCCAAATGCAAAACGTTGAATTTACGGGCACAGCAAATGCGTATATATCTGACCAACTAGTCCCCGAGCGAGGTCTTTTCTCCGGGAGAGAGAGAGAGAGACAGAGGCGCAAACGAAAAACAGGGAGGACCGCGCGCCGAGCCGAACACAGTGACGTCAAAAGCCTGTCGCGCCTAACCGATGCAGTCAGGTGGGAAAGTGTTCGTGCGCTGTGTCAGTCGGAAGCAGCAACCACTGGCGTTTTATTTCGAGTCTTCCGCAAGAGACGTTTGTTCTCGCTAAACAGGCCTTTTTTTTCTTCTTTTTTTTTTTGCAGGCGAACAGTTTTTGCCTCTAACTATATATGGCAAGGTGCGCAATGTGGCGGTGGATCTCGAAAAATGTGCGTCACGCCTGCAGGATGAGCGCGGGTTGCGCAAGTCTGCTCTCGAGAGCCCGATTTCCGCCAGGCGGGAAAGAATGCTGAACTAAACTTTCGAAGCGAATATATATATATATATATATATATATATATATGTATATGTGGGGTTGCAAATCGCGGCCATTTAAATGAAGAACAGCTCGCAAAGCTGGCATTCTGTAACCACATTGGCGCAATAATCTTTCTGACCATACTTTCTTATGGGGAGGTGGAGGGGGGGGGGGGTGCAGCGCTGGCAGTTTGGGCATGTTGGTGCTTTATAACGCTTTCGTGAATCAGCACATCTCATAGTGAAGGGAACACGACGAAGCAGAGGACAGAAGGAAAGAGGGGGGGGGGGGGCAGTGCTTTCGTTCGGTTTGCAAACGTGCACGAGGGAAAGTGTGTTAAGAAATGGAACGAAGGAACGAACACTACCGCTTATTCTGGAAAGGGCAGATCGAGACTGTATATATACAGTCAGTCACTGAGCTCTGTCGACTTCGGGAAGTGCGTGCAACAGTGCGCGTGTCGCTTTCTGAGCCTGACGTACATTGGTTAAAGTCCTGCACCGGTCGTTGGGAACGTATGGGCAATGTCCGTCGCGGATATATATATATATATATATATATATATATATATATATATATATATATATATATATATATATATATATATATATATATATATATATATATATATATATATATATATATATATATATAGATAGATAGATAGATAGATAGATAGATAGATAGATAGATAGATAGATAGATAGATAGATAGATAGATAGATAGATAGATAGATAGATAGATAGATAGATAGATAGATATTGCTGTGTTCTCCAGACGTCGAAGAGTTGGATTTCTAGCCAGATAAGCCCAGTCGAACTCGATAGGTTACGTTGGAAACCGATTTGTGAAAAAAAAAAAACATACTGACGTAAGGGTGAACTACGAACGGGAATGGGAGTGAGAATATCTTAGTCGGAATCGAATGGAGCTAGGGGTGACTTGGTCTTCATTTTTCTTTAGCTCTTCCTAGGTCTGAGACCCGCCGAGCTGGTGTTCCACGTTACGTCTGTAACAGGCAACGCCTACTGGTCCGGTCTGTTCCACGCTCTTCATCTGCACATGCATGTATACCGAGCGTGCAATCTGAGCGAACGTTGAATTTCCGAGCAGCCCCTGTATAGTCGGTAACCTACATATCATAATGTGTTAATCGCTTGTATATAGACACAGTATGGGCTGTAAATTCTAATACCAGCAGGAATGGAACGGGGACCATTTGCAGCATCCAAATTGTAATTGGAATGTAATGGGAGTCGGCAGCTATAGCCCCGCTCCGCAATAGTGATACGTGGCACTCTCTCCCCCTTCTCCCTTCCCCCAGTGTAGGCTAACCAACCAGACCCTTGACTGGTTAACATCCTCTCTCTCTCTCTCTCTCTCTCAGGAAATAAATGAGACATGCAAGCTCGTTGCATGCCGCAGTTGTGACGGCGCGCAGAAAGGTGTATACGCTGAATTCTTTCGTGCAACGCGTGTGTTCGCCAAGCAACACCCCGGAATGTCCCGTTTCAGTTCGCTCTCATGCGCGTGACATGTTCAGAAAAAATGTGCATGCGTTTCTGTTATGTTGTTTGTCTTGGCTCAGCTGAAAGATGAGCGTCGAGCGAGTCCATAAAGGACGAGTTCAGTGAATGGGTAAAAATAATTGCGAGATTTTTTTTTTTGTGTGTGTGTGGGGGGGGGGGGGGGAGGGAGGGGGGAGGGGAGGCGTGGCTAGGACATTTCTTGATATATCTGCTCTTCACTAGTGCTTCCTTCTCTTGTTTTTTTTTTTAAAAGTTTCTTTATTTCCAACGTCTTCATGTGATGCCCTAGTTGTCCGTTCTGCTAGCAGAATCATGCGTTATTTCATCTGGTTCGCTCTTCTTGTTGTTTGACATGATCCTCTCTCTCTCTCTCTCTCTCTCTCTCTCTCTCTCGTATAACTGATTATGTAGAGAGACTGAGACTTATGAGACTTATGAATTATGAATTAGAGACTTATGAATTGACAGATTAACCTTCCGTCTATTTGCTAATGAAATGTAAGCTTATTTTTCTTCTGTAACCGATATTTAACGTCTCTTAGAGCCTAGAGGTCTTCGCTATACCTGAAGCGACACGGCCGGGCTATGGTGCGGAAATTTCACAGGGGCATCGCTACCTGGCTTTCGCTTTAGCGTTGTTTTCCGTCACCACGGCTACCGATGTTGCTAAGAGCATTCGAATTGAAATTCCATAACTGCACTCTACGGATCGGCTTAAACCAAAGTTTCATTTGGCCTCACGTTACGCTTCAGACGATAGCATACGAGGACTCGATCCGCGTTGGCTTCATAAGTGGTGCTTTCGTTGAAGGCTCCCTTCCTCCATATTTGAAAGATTCAGCGATTTATATGTGATCTTTTCCTAAAGAGACTGCTTAAAAAACATACAGTTGAAATGTACAAAACGAGGTCCCAAGGTTCAAGAACCGTAGGCGTGCAGCACCTCCTCTCAAAGTAAAAAAAAAAAAAGGAAAAGATCTAGTGATGTAAACTTCACAAATTATGTATTCCAAAACGAAATAGCACGTAGATATCAACGGGAGATTTCTGGAGAGATCTTATTTACAGGAAAGGCAGTGAGGTCGACATATCCGCAGGAAGTATCACAGCGCTATCTCACAGGCAGACAACGGGCATAAACTGCACATCAAATAACGATTTAAGCTCGCATATAAACAGGTCCAGATGTTTAGTTGTCATTCCAAGTAATTCTGACAAAAAAAAAATATGGCTGTGGCTTAGCTAAGGTTAAGCCCAGGATGCGAAGCATACTAGCCTTTATTTTAGTTGTTGAACCACTGTTTAGCCTGGTGAACTGCTGTTGCTTGGCTATATTTGTTTCGGCTAGACGAAGAAACAACTCATGCAGGCGAGCGCACGAGCTGTGACCCGGCTATGTAGCTACGCGGCCGCAAGCGAGCGCACGAGTTGAGCCTCCGCTTTTGCAGCTGTTGTGACGTCATACGGTAGCTACGCGGCCGCGCGCGGCGCAGCAAGGAAGAGCGTGGTTGTGCGGCTAGTATGCTTCGCATAAAAGATACGTGTCTGAAGCAGAGTAGAGTTTGTGAATAGACGTCTGAGTAGACAAGCTATAGGCACTCGTCCCCCTCTCTCGAATGTCGTTTTGCCTCATTAGAGGCGTTCGTCACGTGGTTTATCGCGCCGACCGCGATCTCCTTCTGCCCCACAGACAAGAGGCCATTAGCTCTTGTCTTATCTGAGCACACGGACAAGGCGATCTGCCCGGGTTCTGCGACGAAGCGACTTTGCACTACTACCCACCCCTCCGCGTGTCCATGTCAGCCGGCAATGACGCCGACACGTGCGCTTTGAATGGCTCTTTTTTTTCCCCAATCAGTTCCGTTCTCACGACGGCGGTATTGTTTTGAACCCGGAACTATAACCGAACACACGCGCACACACTCACGCACACGCACAATGAAATGGAGGACGAAGTTGCTCACGGCGCTACGGAATTACAGTGCGACAGCTTGGCCTGCCATTGAACACTCCGGTAATACTATCTTTCGGAGCGTCTGAGCTTGGGCACTCACACAGGAATGTGTGCTTCGCCTTAGAAAAATTTATTATTGAATCAAACCGATTTCATTGATGACCGTATTATTCTATTCATTCCTCCTCTATTGCCTCATTGATATATTATAGACAATTATTTTTTTTCCTCTACGTAGCATGACAATCTACTGAACCGTTTCGATTTTCCCTCGCCTAAATTCATGTAACAAAATTTTAGATTTTTACCTCCATTTTCTGAACACATGAGCAAAGTCTGCCCGACTCTTGGCCGATCCCCGCGAGTGGGTAAGCGCCACACTCATCAAGGACATCATCATCATCATCATCATCATCATCATCATCATTTTTCGCTGGTGTTGTGGCAGCGTGCGTACGAAAAAAAAATGCAATTGACGTGTGCGTTTAGACTATGAAGTTGTCAGATTGTCAAGTTATGAGATTAAAAGAAGATAAATGTGCGGGTCTCAACCTTTTAGTTCGCGAAGATCTTTCTCTGGGACCCGCCTCCCTTGGGCATTGTCAAAAGAGTGCTAGTAGCTCAGTCACAGAATTAGTTTTGTTTTTTTTTTTCGAAAAAATTTTCTAGTTAAACTTTATATTTTCGACCTGAATCTCGGCCAATCACCCATAGCGTGTATGCGCCACTGGTAGAGGGCAAAGAAACGGACAGGACCGTTTCCAAGATAATCTCGCACGCCCTGTTGGACAAATTTAACAGGGAGTTCAGTTGGACTCAATAAGGAATTCCTGGACGGTCGAACAAATATCCCTGTGAAAGAATCTTATTGTTAATTCTTATTGATTGTTACTTACTCACTAATTGACTCTTGGTGTTGTTAATCCTCTCATTTTAAAACGTGATTTCACCTATCAACAGCAATTACTCAGGAGCAAACCGGAAAATTTATTTCGGATTGTAACTTGGAATGATCCACCCATTTCTTGGCCAATCGCTCATAGTGGATATGCCACGTTTTCGCTGGACACCTCAACAGTATCACCACCGTGGGAATCGTTGGACACGAAGCTTCTTTTATGCAGAGCTTCCCATGTCAATGATAAATATGTCAACGTCACGTAATATTGCACTAATGTAGATAATATGGTATGTTGTGCTGATGATATATGTTGATGTCCTGCGCGTGATGACATTGCTTGCGTTCAAGCAACATCCGAGAGTAAATTAGGCTGACCTCTTCAATCCTTAAACAAAACGAATGGTCGCCGCTGCTTCACGTTCGATGATAAATTGCACCTCCCAATCGAAACGTTGTATACATGTCCTTTAGGATCGCATTGGAATAACACGAACGCCAATCGTGACGCGCCTACCAGTGTCATTACGCAAGTGCTTCCTCTCCAAAATCTTCCACACTGACGTCGTAACTGTAATTCGCGCTTGCCTTCTCAGCGCCTCAGCACCCTCTGCACCCCCCCCCCCCCCCCATACAGACACAACCACACGCTACGTCATCTCTGCGAGACACCGACATCAAACCCGAAGCAAGACGCAAGGAAAAACTATAGTTTGTACTGATCGCAGTATCTGAAAGAACGTTGACTTTTTGAAGTAAAGCAACTCAATCTTGCTGTTTCTCCTCTGCAAAGAACGCCTATACAACGAAATGACCTGTATAACGAAGCAGTTGTTATGCCCCGGCTCTACTGTGACTCCTGCGGTGCGCTATACGTTTACACCGAAGTGACTTGTATAACGAATGACTTCGCAGGCCCGAAGCACGTCTTTGTAAAGGCGTTCGACTGCATTTAACGGAATTTTCGCTAAGCCCTCCTCCCTTCCATAGCCTCCCAACTTGGGAGTGCGCGCGATTTGCCTTTCGCCCAGCAGCCTCACCATCTGCAAATATTTGCGCGGGCGCAATTCTTCCGCGAGAGAGCCAGCTGTGTAATAGCGTTCCCTTTGTTGAGCGAATTTCGTTCGAAGCAGCGGGCGGATCGCGTTGTGTGTGTCTCTCTCTCTCTCTCTCTCTATTCAAGTTCTACAGTCGTGATGCAATTAAGTCAGCTGGCGGCTGCTAAATGAGGGGAAATAAAAGCGGCAAAGTAATAGGCATGCCGGACGGCTATTACAAATCAAAACGTCAAACTGGACGGACGGGACAAGGTCGCGCGACAGTTGGAAATGCGCAGTGTGTCGCGAGGGTAAAGCGTACATTTTTTTTTTCGACGTCCAGCTGAGCAAGGCTGGTTGAAATATATTATACTGCCGGTTCTTTTGATATTATTTCTGTCGCCCACGTTTTGTCTCATCGCTTTATTTTTCGTTTTCTTCCACCGTTACCAAAGGCAACACATGGCCCTCCCATTTCTTGTGCTCTATCCGTTCTTTCATTGTCTCCCTCCCACCCCTCCTCCATGAATCCTTATGTAGCCATATTCCGTGTGCAGGATACCAGTTCGTCTCTGCGCTCAGAGTTGTGTGTTGGCCTTGTTGTCATATATGTGTCATCTACAAGGTGTTCGACTTAACGCAACTATAGTTCATGGACGCAGATGAGGTTAAAGACACAGCGTGGTGTGCGTATGTCCATGTTACGCTACATTATGTGTTCCAATACTGGCCAGGATTGGAGACTGTCTACGGTTAATGGCTAAGAGGACAGCTTTGGGCTCAAGTAGTAGAACGAATCTGCAAGACGTTCCCGCGACTTGACGCCACCTCGTGCCGACACACACAAAAAGAAGAAATAGAAAATTTAAAAAATACAACTTTTGAAAGCAGATATTATCGTTGTATTATAGCTTGTCCTTGTGCGAACCTATGGAAAACGCAACGTAGCTTACATCGAGCGCACAAGAAAGCGTGACTACATTTTCTTGTGGCAGACTATATACTTTCCAATTGAGTTTCCAATCATTCTGCTCAGCCACAATCTTGTTTCGGCAGAAAAAAAAAAGAAGCCTGCATGTTCTTGTCGTTGTTTTCACTTCGATGCTACGCTAAGCTGTCTTTTCTTTTTCTTTTTGTCAGCTTCGTAAATTAAAAAGTTAAATTATGGGGTTTAACGTGCCAAAACCACTTTGATTATGAGGCACGCTGTAGTGGAGGACTCCGGAAATTTCGACCACCTGGGGTTCTTTAACGTGCACCTAAATCTAAGTACACGGGTCTTTTTCGCATTTCGCCCCCATCGAAATGCGGCCGCCGCGTCCAGGATTGGATCCCGCGACCTCGTGCTCAGCAGCCCAACAGCTTCGTAAATTCTATAGCACGCTCTAGTATGATGCCACTATAGCCAGTATTGCAACGAGACATGATGTGGCCGCTGTCCAGACGCTCAGCTGCCTTTATAGGAGACGCGTCTATACGGCGAGTATTGGAACACAGCCATTGAACGCATTCGTCACGTGACAGCTCATAAGCGACGTCTGTTAGACGAAGTCTACGAAAATACAGTGAAGCGTGTTTTAGTGTCATTGTATTCGTCTACGTTGCGCTGAAGCTAACGTTGTACAACATGGCGCCAACTCTCCCAACAAAGTGCACGTTCTACTGTGCGAGATTTCTGGCGTTTCTTTTCTTTCTTCTTATTTCTTAGCCTTAAGGAAGCATATTCAAAAAGGTACCTGTAGTTTATAGGACAAATTCACTTCTTGAGCTGGATTACACAAAAGGGTGGACATTGCTCGCACAGAAATGCATTATTGACTAACACACACATTGTTTTACTGATACAATTAAGAAAAATTTCGGACACACTAAACGGTTTTATTATAGCACCATTTTACTGTGCGTCTACTGTAAACATTCGTTATAACAAAATCCCATTATGTTCCCTTCATTGAACTTTTTCGCAGTGCTTTTGTATATGTATAAATATTTCATTCATTCATTCATTCATTCATTCATTCATTCATTCATTCATTCATTCATTCATTCATTCTTCATTCTTTCATTTATTTATTTATTTCTTCATTTATTTATTTATTATAGCTAATGTGTTTGCACATGCGAATGACGTACGGCGTCTGTGCTTGCACGTTCTGCGAGTGTAATAACAGTTTCTATTTGCATACACACGGTGGTCTCACGCGGCGGCCGCGTGAAACAGTCGAGGCGACATGGCGAAGTGGTTATCTTGCCAGAGCTGGCACCTCTGGGCCGGAAGATATGCGATAAGCCGATTGGTATAACGACAGGTCGATTGCCAGAGCAGGCGAAAGCGAGGTGCACTCTCTCTCTCTCTCTCTTTGGCCACTCTTACCCACACGCTATACCCTGTGTGCGATACAGACACTTGAAGTACGTTTCAATAGCCCGCGCATTGTATCGGTCAACTCCATGATTCAGCGTTAAGGAATTTTGACTTGTTTCTCTCTCTTTTTTTTTCTTTTTGCTGCGCTAGCCGCGGGTTCCGTGGAGGCCACACGTCACAGCGAAAACATTCAGCTTACATCCCGTCCTGGCAGAATTAGTGCGGGCCATATCAGCCAACACCACATGTAGATAGCACAAGGCCTGTTCACTCCGATCCATGACGTCATATGCTACCGGCCCGAAATGTCCATTGCCAAGGCTGGCGTGACGAAAGCGGTGACGTTGAAATCACTGCGGCTTACTCGGAAGCATACTCATTAGATTCTATGGCAGTCGGGCCAGTAGCATGACGTCACGGATGGGAGTGAACGGGCCTTGTGCTATCTAGGTGGTATTTTTATATATGGGGTTTTACGTGCCAAAACCCTTTCTGATTATGAGGCACGCCGTAGTGGGGGACTCCGGAAATTTTGACCACCTGGGGTTCTTTAACGTGCACCTAAATCTAAGTGCACGGGTGTTTTCGCATTTCGCCCCCATCGAAATGCGGCCGCCGTGGCCGGGATTCGATCCCGCGACCTCGTGCTCAGCAGCCCAACACCATAGCCACTGAGCAACCACGGCGGGTAGGTGGTATTGCATCAACGCAATCCTGGTACAGGAGTCACACACGGACAGCGTTTTTAACCTACCGCATCCCGGCGTTTCCACGATGTCGAAGCTCCCTCTTTTTGAAACACGCATCGAAAGTTTCGCCAGTTTTCCCCCAGTATAGTTACCGGAAACTCTATGGTCTCCAATATGGCCTTGGAGACCGGACAGCGCGCGGATATACGTATCTCGGAGGTCATGGTTCGAAAGCGAAGCTGACGACGACGCCGAAGCGCGCGCTCTGCTGATGGTGCACGTATGCGTACACGTCATCGTGACGTATATATACGTGCGTGTCTCCACTGTAGTGAGGACGAGGGAAGCCGCGAAGAAAGCAGCGGCGAACAGACGGCCAACGCCTGTCAACCGCTGCTCACACTTTCTGCAAGCGCAAACAATGAGCACTGCACCGTACCGCTTTCCGTGTGCGACAACACCGTTGACTCACCTCCCGAAGATGGATTAGGAAGGTCCGTAGACAGCAGTCTACTTAATACCTGTATCCATGAGTTTCATAGCAGTCTGTGCGCCTTTAATGACATCGAAGAAAATAAAAAGAAGCCTAGCGGCTATGGTGTTGTACTGCTAAGCATGAAGTCGCCGCATCGAATCCCGGCCGCGGCGGCCTCATTTTGATGGGGGCGAAATGCAAAAAACGCCCGTGTACCGTACATTGGGGGCACGTTAACGATCCCCCTCCTGGTGGTCAAAATTAATTCGGAGTCCCCCGCTGCGCCATGCCTCAAAACCTAATCGTAGTTTTGGCACGTACAACCCCAGAATTCAATTCAGAAAGCGTAAGAGGTTTACAAGACATGTATATTTAGAAGAAAAGGGGCCGATGCGGAGTCTAAGCAATTTATAAGAAATATGTATGCTTTCTCTATAGGACAGACTGTGTGATGCTCTATGTATAGTGTTTTCTAGGTTGCTCTGAGTTCTCAAGCGCGTTCTTTCTTTTTTTCCTGTTGTGTATTAGGCAACCTACATAGTCTCTATAGACAACACTTCTTTAAAAGTTAACATAGTGTAACAAGCACACAGTGCCGTTGAAAATCTGAGAATCTTCAGTCTAGCGATCGCTGGCGTCGTGAAGCGTTGGGAACATGTGGCATACGCGTAAGCATCTGTTTCTCTAACGAGTTTGAAATTGTTATGAAATATGAGTATAGATTATTTGATTACAGGCGCGCTGTACAGCTGGGCTCTGAGCAAGATAGATCTTATAGAAGAGCAAGATAGAAGTCCAGATCATTTGCTGCGCTGTTTTGCATATAAATAATCAGGACGTTGTAATTTAAGATAAGTATGTGGGGGATGACTAACAGTTTCGACCACGCGAGATTTTCTTTGATGCCGAACTCCAAAATCTCGGGGTACGTGGGCGCTTTTGCTTACACCCCACCACGTCCATCGGAATGCAGCCGCCGCAGCCGCGAGTCGAACCCAGGACCTCGCGCTCAGCAGAAGACAGGGATTGCGGTCCCGGAAGTTATGAAACATCTTCGAGAGGCAACGAGGAGAAAGGAAGCGTCGCATGCTTGGGATTAAAAGAGCACTGAATGCCGCATCATGACAACATGCGGCAATTAATCACTGCTGACAAGAAAGCTTTCCGTGAATAAATCAGTTGTTCCCGAACCTATGTACCAACCAAAGTAATTCCACATGACTGCCTTGTTCGCCAAATCAAACTCCGGTTATGAAATAGAACTGCCGAAAATTCCAAATCAAGCGCTCTGGTTCATGTACTTATATCATCGCGTGCTGAGTCCTGAACTTAAACGCAGGAGAGAACTCCGCCCGCAGGCGATGAAACTTGCAAGCAACTCATGATTCCAAAGTTCACGTATACCTTCCGGACGGACATTGTACACACTTCGATCAGCTCATCAGCAGCGGCAGAGAACGTCTCAATAGACGTGACGCAAATACGCGTATTTAGTTTATATAGGTGTTCCGTGGTTCAACCTTCTGGCACGACGCGCGACTTTCGTCACGCATCGACAACGCTTACGTCATGTCTTACATCGGCTCATTCCACACGTCGATGTCACTCCGTGGTGCGACGGCTCTTTCGCATGTATTGCCTACGCGCCGCAGCGAATTTCAGCCGGTGAGAAAGTCGCGATTAGGTTAACACGTTGCTTTTCTTTTTTGTTCATGCTTTTTTTTTTCGTCTACGTTGCGGGTAACGGAAGGAAAGTCAAACATTGCGTCCGCGCCGCGCCGGCGCGCACGCCGCAGTTTCATAAACGGCGCCTCGCGCGTGCGCAGTGACGCGCGCGCAGCAGCCGCTGCGCCGCGCCGCGGCCGTCTGCTAAAGCGGAAAGTGGGAGTTGCCACACGCATGCGCGTTTGCCACACCCTGCGGACGGCCATTTTGTACGAAGTTGTCACCGTGAGCGCGGAGGGTGATACGCCGCTGTGGGAATACGTTCTTTTTTTCTTCGTCGTCGGTAAGTGACGGTTGGTTAGTTATTTTTTTGGGCCAGGGCTCGCGACTCGAGCCGCGAAAGTGGCCGCGCACCCGCGACTGTCCCGATGCAGCCGGGGCCTCGTCGGCGAGTGAGGCACCGACACCGGCGCGCGCCGGGGAACCGCTCGGGGCGAAGTTTTTTTGTACGCGACATGACGTGGTTGGGCCAACTGCGTTCTGATGCCGTGCCCGTTTCCGGGTGTTTTTCTCGAGAAATTTGCCCCGTTTCGGTCGTACGAGTGTCCGCAACTGTCCCCAAACGTGTCTGCCGAAGTTTCGCGTCGAGTCAAGCGGCTGCCAGCGCGTAATTTCCGCATAAATTGGGAGAGATGCTGCATTCCCCCTGCAGCTCGGAGGTCTAGCCTCGTCAGCGCGTATACAAAAAACCGGTTGCTTCTAACCAGCCGTTAAGCGACGAACCCCAGAGTGTCCTTTTCTTGCTACCTGTTTTCGTGTTTCGTTCAGAATGGCTTGCTTGGCGTGGTGACAAGAATTTTTCGTGTTTCTTTTTGCCCGGGAAGGAATAGTTACACCGACTCGGCCTTAATTCTTGCCGGAGGCTTGTAAGCGGCTGCTGCTTGGAAGGCATGTGAGCCCAATACATGCGCTTTGTTAGTGGTAGCCCTGCTCTAGACTCGTCGCCTGTGTGAAATATAACTGCTTTGGGTTTGTGTCCGAAGCGCATAGTTCGTTCTGTCGCGACCCTGCGGGCTTGTTTGGGTGCCGGTTGGCAACGGTCATAGGCGGTGCGTCCGTTCCGGCGGACCGTCGTCCTGAAGTGAACACGGTTTTGGGCGCGAATGACGTAATGGTGCCGGTCGCTCGCAACTTGTTGAGCGGGCCGTATACAGGTACCGTCATCGTGGACCGGCGGGGCTTCTGACTTCACAGAAACATGTTGCAGGCTTCGGTTAATTGAACGTTCTTTTTATCCTCGTTTACGAAAGGCGCCGTGGTCAAGGTCATGCCGAATCGTGTTAAATAAAAAGAACAGAAAACGCTGGCGCACTCGACAGGATATTCCAATTCCGGCGAGTTCTTTTCCCCCAGCTCTGCCGGTGCGAGTCGCGTGTTACGAGATTAAACCGGTGTAAACCAGAAGGGGGCAATGAAGGGAAAGAACTTGAGATGTTCGGGATTGAAAGCCTTGTTTGAACGACGGGGATTCTTTACGGCGGTGCCAGTCGTCTAACGAAAGATGCACAGTTGTGCCTTTTGTGTGCGGCTGTTTCCATATTCGCTGCGGGGTGTATCAGGTGGTGCGGCGCGCACAGGGGGGTTTTCCTCGCCTGCATGCGATCCGCAAGAAAGCAATGCGCACCTTGCTTTTGTCGCCGTTACTGTTGCATACACGCCCGCTATTGTAAAACAAGGTTTACGTAAAGTCCATCGCCACCGCGGTACTCGGCGCAGTTTCGCTTTCACTCGCTGTTAGCCATTGCATCGAGAGCCGGTACTCCAATTACTGTCCTGTATAGTGTGCCTATCCACGCATTTTGTTCGTACATACATTCTCTATTGGGTGTCCGCCCATGTTACTGGCTCGTGAACTGTACCATTTGCCAATCGATGCGGGATTCATAGTGCAGGTGTGTGTCGCTGTGCTTGTAATGTGTGCTGAAGCGAGATTTCTTGATTCAAACTTACGTGCGGCAACTCTTTTTCTCGTTTCAGAAATTACCCCCTTTTTTCTGCCAGTGGACAGCAGGCAACTAAAGCAAGATGCCGAAACCGGTGAGTCCGCTGAAATGCGCCTCTTACTTTCCGCGAGAACTAAGCTTTAGCGTTAAGGCTTTCCACAATATCTGCAATGTTTTCCTTTACTTTCTGGCTACTAAATCTGCACTTATACCCTGCGAGCATGACACAACGTTCCTTGAAGTGCTGCAGTGTTCCTGCTGTTTTTGACACGACGCCTTCTGTTTTTACCTCACGCATGAACGATCATGTGTTCCTGGGAACAAACAACTTATATGAACGGTGCAAATGCCTGGTGGAGTGGCCTTGACTAGTTTGCTGTGACCAGCACTACTTTGTCAATAGTGGTACTTGTCACGGCCATTGAGTTTAAGGGCTGTCAAACTTGGAATACCATTATCAGTACTTGTAGTGAACTTTTGTTTGTGGTCGCTCATAACATGAACAGCCTTTGAGCACTGGTATGCGCTGCTCGTGGTGCTTATTCTCCAGACCTGACACTTAATAACACAAACTACTCGCAGAATGTGAAGGGAATGTGAAGGATGTGGGAATTCTGATGATAGTGCCTTGTTTATACCTTAGTAGCAATTGCTACGATAGGGTGGATGTCTCAATTTTCCCTTAAACTGATCAAGGAAGCCAAACCTTGGCTGTATTGCTGAAGCTCGTAGCAAAGCTCTTCTATGCTGAGGTTGTGTGTAGGTCTCATTGTTGTCGTTACAATTAACATTTTGTTTTTGGTCCTGTCGTCCTATGCACTTTCACAGAATAGCTGAATATGCTTATGTCACGATTATGGGCTGTCAAGGAATGTGTCAAAATTAGTTTCGTTCAAAAGTGCCCTGCAGACTGCATTGAAAGCAACTCAAAAGTGGTGGAATGGTCCTATGTGCATTTGATAGTTAGCGATTGTAATTATAGAATAACTAAATCTTGATTTAGTGTGCTGTCACTTGTGCCGCATTAAAATAATTGAATCACTGGCTCTCAAAACACATGCGTAAGTTATTGGTTGCAAGCAAAAACTAAGGAAAAGCTATTCCTGCATCGTATGCCGACGAATCATGGCAAGTTGAACTTCTCGTCATAGTAGTGCCTTTAATAAAGTGGTATGTAGCTATATTCTGCACAGTCGAGTGAAGTTGTGCGACTGAAGCAGAAAGTTACACTTAACTGCGGGTTAATATCCGCATTTTCATTGCCGCTGTGAACAGGACTGGCAAAAACGTGATTACACAAATGTGTACAACATAGCTGAAGGAAATGTCTGCATTTCATCCCAATTTGTATGGATTCTTGTAGATACTAGTTTAGAGTACTGTCTGCCTGAATCACAAGCGTCGCTGCCAGGCAGCTGCTTCCTTAGCGGAGCCCAGCTGCACCCACTGACAGCTGTGCACATCCTTGACCTGCACTTCCGCACGTTTTTGTGCCATGCATCCGCGCCTGTTTTTAAAGATGAATGAAAAGTGTACTTTCGCTTGCATTCTTGAACCGGAAGTGCTTGTTTTTCTTTAAAGGTAAACGTGCGGGTGACGACAATGGACGCGGAACTAGAGTTCGCGATCCAGGCGAGCACTACTGGGAAGCAGCTCTTTGATCAGGTGAGATCTTATTTAGAACTAATGGTGGACGAGTGGTTTACTTTGTATGGGGACTGGCACGTTTTGTTAAATGCCGTTATGGCAGGAAATTTTCGAAAGGCAGGTAGTTTACATTTGTTCTGCTGATGCATGCTGCATTGTTTCAGAATCAGCTTCTGCCTTAAACATTGTTCCATTGATTGTAGTTCTTTGGCAAATTAAGTTTAGCGATAAGGTGCACTCTTGTCCCGTGACCTTGAATGGGTGGCTTATACTTGTTGCACTGTGCTTGTCTGCTGTAAGTTGGTGGCAGTAGAGCTGTTGGGAGAGTCTTGCAAAGCTGGCTTTTTAGTGTGCAGTATATATTGCTATAAGAAACTGTACAACTTGCCTGCTTGCATAAACATTTCAGCAGCAATCCAACTTTCATAATACCTTCAATTATTACTTCCTCCCCCCAAAGGGCCATGTAATACAAGGTTGTTTAGAGCTTAGAGCGCCAATAGAACACATGTACCAGGCACATGCCAGCAGTGGTGTTTGCCCTAACATCAGAGGCAGTTCTTCAGGCTGTTTGGACACTGTGGTTTTGGTGTAAATTTTTTTTTCTCAATTAAAACTTTAGACATTTAATGGGAACTGAATTTGTTTTCATGTGATGGTCGGCTTGGAGAAAACAAACAAATCGCTTGGACCTGCAAACTTGCTTCTGCCAAATATTGCCATGGCTATTTGCGACCATGGTGGCGCTCTTGAACACTGGTGGCATAGTAGCTTTGGAATTGCACTGCTAAGTCTGTGGGCACGGAATGAAATTTCAGCCATGGTGGCTGCGTTTCGATGAAGGGGAAATGCAAAACTGACAGTGTACCATGCATTAGATGCACTATATAACCGCAGAAACGACAACGGACGAAAAAGGAAACACACAGGACAAGCGGCTACATAATGCATTCCAATATCGACCACCAACTGGCCCGCCTCCCCCTGTTAAACATTAGATGCACATTAAAGCACCCCAGGTCGTCACAATTAACCCGGAGTCCATAGCTATGCCATGTCTTATAATCATATTGTGGGTTTGGCACTTAAATCCCCCGAATTTAACATTTAATTTTTGAGCTGGGCTTAAGCCTGTTTGTTTTGTGTAGCTGACTAGTGTTCTAACTACGGCCTTGTAAGAACTCCCCCATAGTAATGCTGTGGTTAGCCTGCGAAGGTGCCAAGGAGAAATGTTCAGTCATACTGAAATGTTATGCTCCTGAAATTGCAATGTAGGTTGGCTTTGCCATGAACAAATGCATAATGTGCCAGAAAGGACACAAAGATGACTGGTAGTGTGCTGTCCTATTGAAATTCGCTCTAGCTTGTATGGCAGCAGTTGCTCAAGGCTTGCAGATTGTCTGCAGTAAAAAGAAGAGATTGCATTTCAAAATAAGGCACTTAACCTGGCAGCTTTTGTGGAAGCTTTCTGCACAAAAAGAACCAAAATAATTTCAAGTACTAGTATGAAAGTCAGGATGCTGCACTGATCTTATTGGCACCATACCCTCTGCATAAAATTCAAGGGTAATGTCAGTTCTCTTGAAGGTGTTGATTTTCATATTGTAGTAAGCCCAGCGATACTTGATGTGTGAAGGTATTTTCAAGAAAATTTGATTTTCATGCGCGTTTGGTTTGAGACAACTTATTGTGCTACTCGCCGTGGTTGCTCAGTGGCTATGGTGTTGGGCTGCTGAGCATGATGTCGCGGGATCCAATCTTGGCCGCGGCGGTCGGATTTCGATGGGGGCTAAATGCAAAAACAACTGTACTTAGATTTATGTGCACGTTTAAAGAACCCCAGATGGTCGAAATTTCTGGAGTCCTCCACTACAGCGTGCCTCATAATCAGAAAATGGTTTTGGCACATAAAACGCCATAATTAAAAAAAATTTTTTGTGCTGCTTGAACCCATGTCGGAAACCAGAGTGTGTATTTGGTGGTACACTGCAACGTCCAATCTTTGCATACAAGTAATACCTTTAAATTTTCGTGCCGCGATGAGTGCAAAATGCAAAAACACTTGTGTACCGTCCGTCAGGTGCACATTAAAGAACCCCATGTCATCAAAATTAATTGCAAGCCCCCAACTACGATGTCTCATAATCAGATCATGGTTGTGGCACATCAAACTCCAGAATTGAATATAAAGGTATTTCTGTCTTTGTTGCACAGCGCATGAATAGCATTTGATGTTTTTTTTTGGCATTGGGTTGCCTTGTGTCAATAGATTATCCAGCTGACCACATATGAAACTTCAGTTACAAGATTGTTTCTTTGTTTTGCAGGTGGTGAAGACAATAGGCCTTCGAGAGATTTGGTTTTTTGGCCTCCAGTACACTGATAACAAGGGCTACATCACATGGCTCAAGCTGAACAAAAAGGTAAACTCAGCCTAATGGCCTGTGATCGAAGAGCAGCTTCGCAGTTAGTGTGAATGTGAAAGTTTTCTGTAGCCTTGAATCACATCGCCTAAGCTACATTTTTTTCTGTTAACAATGTCTGTTAACTTGTCTCATGCCTGGTGCTAAACAGAATCATTTGGAGGCAAAGAATCTCGCCAACTTCTGTTCCCACTAACTTCCCTGGCGGCATGGCATTCCACTCCCGACTGCAGTAGCCACATTCCATGGAGGGCGGCGCATGTTCAAAAATGATCATGTGCTGATATTCTGAGAACCTGGGCAGGCCATATTATTCCTGATCCCTCAGCCATGTCGTTTTGCATAGCTGCAGTGGAATTTTGGGGGCAATAAATGTTGTCAGTTATAAGCACTTCAATAGTTAAGCATTGCTATCAAATTCTTGCCCAGGTGCTCAGTCAAGACGTGAAGAAGGAAAACCCCTTGCTCTTCAAATTCCGTGCCAAATTCTACCCTGAAGACGTTGCAGAGGAACTGATCCAAGAAATCACGCAGGTAAGACATTCGATCTCGTTTGTCTCGTTAGCACAACATCGTCCCTCTACAATATACTGAACCTGCTCTGACAACACATTGCGAGCCTGGCATTAGCCTATGTGCATCCAATGTTGTAGCAATAAGTGAGACGTAATATTGCCGCACATTGTGCGCAAACCATGATGGCTTAGTGGCTTAACGACCCTGCCGAGCGTAGGGTCGTTCCATTTCGTCTGGTAGCAGTCGTATTCCAATGGAAGCGGAATGCAAAAACTAATGCACTAAGATTTACGTGATAGTGAGGAACTACAAGTGGTCAAAATTAGTGGGAAAGTGCCCCCTCATTTTATGCTAAGCCAGAGTTCGTACACCTCCTTGAAATTCTCGGAAAACCATTTAAATTAGAGAGATCCAAGGGCCCTTAATAAAACCCCTTGGAAATAAATGTACTCCTTGAAATATTCAAAATAACAAACTTCGCATAGGGGCTATGCTATGGACACTTTCTATTGGGGAACAAACAGTATTTTTCATTGTATGTGTAGAAATAAGGTTTGTTTTCCCCTCCAGAATTTTGGCCTGTATCATCCTTGAAATTCTCAAATTGTCCTTCGAGTTAGCACCGAATCGTCATGAACCCTGTAAAGGTTCTTGGCACAATTTCACTTGTCTACTAGAGAGGGCGAGAAAGAGATAAAACATCTTTATTGAAAAGTCCCTGCTAGGTTCGACAGGGAAATGTGGGGGCCGGGACGTCAGTCCCGTAAATCTCTCCTTTCCACCAGACGTATACCAGGCATTGAACCGTAGCGGCGCCTCCGCCAGCCAGACAGCCCAGAGCTGGTCTTCAGGGCATTTGCTGAGCAGTATAGCCTCCCGCTACGCAGGGATATTTATTTTAGCATTGTGGTTTATGCCGTGTATGATATTGTTTGGAGCTGATGGGCATGCCTATGTAATGTGATGGTGGTCTGCACGGGGTGTATTGCACGTCTTACAGTGTGATGAGTGTGGTTCTGGGTGTTTTTGGTGCACGATCATTGGTGCAGGAAAGGTGCTTGTTTGTAGAAGTCTCCATATAGTAGTAGCTTGATGTTTGTTTAACCAGGGAACATGTCAACAGTTTGTTGCCGTTACAAATGCACAAACTTCTCAAACCATGCAAATGTGCGTTGTTTCAGGGTTCAAAATTTTCCGGTCTCTGCTTGACTTTTGTGCTGCGATGTGATAGAACATGTTGAAGTGAAAGAGGGTAACCAAGGCAATGCACCATTTTAGAATTTCAGTGAACAGAAAGTGAAATGGTACAACCGTCGAATTTATTGAAAACATTCTTTTGCAGCCAACTTTTTTTGCTTTAAATGCCGCTCTTATGTTTAGAAGGAGGTTTGGTGAGCCTATGAAATACTGAGGCTGGTGGTGATGCCATCTTAATGTTACCACACCAGCTCACTGACGTTTTGAATTTTGACAGCATCTCCTCAGGCCTAGTTAAATTGTCATTGGTAAAGATGGGAAACACTGTATTCCAAAGGAGTCAGACTAGTTTTGAAAGTTATCCCAACTTTTGCTGAACCACAAAAGACAAAATGTAAAGAAATGCATTGGAATCTGCGAATTCACGACGTACCTTCACTGAGCTTTCAGCGCAATATTCAAAAACAAGCTTTGAGTTTCATTTTATTGCCTCTTAAGAGATCTTACTGTGAAATTAATGAAGATGAGCTTTCAAGAGAACACTTTATTTGTCTAAACTGAATGTCACTTTAGTGTTCCTTTAATTTTGAGTTCTCTCAAGGGAGAATGCAGGTCTTAGCTGAAATCCGTGAAAAGATTTTTCGGAAAACTTGTTTTGGCATCTGCAATGTTTAATTTACGCACTTTCAATGTGCGAGTGAGAAGTCTGTGATTTGAAAAGGCATTTTATTGGTCAAATGCACGCTGACCACTGGATTTCAGGCTGTGTCTAGACGGCTAAATATTTTTTCATGTGCTACCTGCATTCAAACTTAAGCTTGTGGTTGTACAGTGGTCACAGGGTTTGCAGGGTGGGTTCATGGCATTGTCCATGCTTGCTCAACATTTAAAAAATCACCGCTTCAGCACTCTGTACAGATGGTTAAGTAAAGCTGAAAAGTGCGGCCTCAATGTTTATCACTGGGTTAATCCCAACGGTTCGTTAAACGACGGCTTGGTAGGCTGCACGAGCCTGTTCTTTTGCCCGGGCTGCAACATCGTCACAGTTTAGACGAGCTTGTTCCCGGTTCTGCTTGCGGCATTGCTGATCAAAAGCTGCCTGCTCAGGAGTATGCGTGACGTGTGGCCTACCCATTTCGGAGCCGGAGAAAGTGCTGCATGCGCGCTCAGCTGCGATGGAGAGCAACGACGCCAATACTGGCAAAGCTAATCCAACACCACCTAGATAGCACAAGGCCTTTTCACTCCGATCCATGTCATGTTACCTGGCCAGACTGTCATAGAATCTAAAGGGGATGCTCCTGAGTAGGTAAGTGATTTTGCCGTCACCGCTTTCGTCACGCCAACCTTGCCAATGCAAATTTTGGGCCAGGTAGCACGACATAATAAATCGGAGTAAACAGGCCTTGTGCTGTCTAGGTGTCGTTGGCTAATCACATTCCTCTTTCTATTTCCGCGCATGCGCATGTGGTTGCGCCGGAGAAATTTTCGGCATACAGGTGAGCGACAGACGGATAGACGGATGAATTGGCTAGCCATGTACAGCTTCGTCGTAAAAGGCTATGATGCCAAGTTTTTGCATTTTTTGCATGAATTTTGCATTTCATGGTAATCTGTGGGCGTCCCACAGCAATCTGCCAAAATTCAAGCACATTACGTGAAGTAGTTTCTACGCGTCGTTTTATCAGTGGAATTGTGAAGCAGTCCGGGGACGCTGATTGGTGACGAAGTGTTCTGCGTGGTTAGCGTGCAGTTTATGCATCACTTCGTTCTGGCATGCGTGACTTGCAGGTCAGCCTGAGATAGTTCCTACAGGTGTCGTTTACTTTTGTTTTTATTGTGAGAGCAAGAGAAGTTCGGGCACAGTGCAGTGACAATGCATTTGCTGCCCCGCTGGATGCCAGAGTATGCAGAGTAAGAATCTAGTACAGCGTAAAATGTTTTTGGAGCAGACACATCAGTGGCCTTGCACTTCTTGGCATCGCATAAGCCATGCCAAAATTGTTGGTGTTCAGGGGGGAGTGGCTTAGCAGTTTCCAAATTGAAATTTTGGGTGAAAATGTGCTTCAGGCGCCCACCTTTCGTGGTGTACATAACCATATTGGCCCCTCTACTATGCTTCAATGATAGACTGAGCATAGTTAGACAACCATGCATGTTGTGGCCCCTTTAAGTGGCCTAAATTTGATCATCCTATGCTCTGCAGCGCCTCTTCTACTTGCAAGTCAAGAGCGTCATCCTGACCGACGAGATCTACTGCCCACCAGAAACGTCGGTACTCTTGGCCTCCTATGCCGTGCAGGCTAAATATGGAAACTACTGCCCAGACATCCACAAGCCAGGCTGTCTAGCCAACGACAGGCTGTTGCCTCAGAGGTGTGTATGCACTGCTTTATGCTTGTGTTAAGACTTGGAGCGACGGTGTAGTAGTTCAAGACTCATTTGCACGTCTCCTCTATTAGTGGTTGATAGCGATTCCTATGAAGTGTGTCATCACATTGAAAATGGCTGCTTGCACTATTTTATTCTGGGGCTAACAGTTTCTCTTTCCTTGCCATGCGAAAAGTGGCCACCTTTTGAAGGTTTTAGTAACAATTTTGTTTTTATTTATAGTATCATGGTCGCAACGTCATGCTATATATCAAATGAAAGATCTATAGTTATACTTAAAGATTTTAATTAAAAACGCAACTGGTAGGGTGTAAATGTAATATTTGCTAAAACAAGGTTTATTGAAAAGTGGATAGAACTTTAGCATTGTTGTGTTAACAATAAAAGAAGAAACAAAGGAAAACATCTGAAATAAACAGTGTTTCCACATCAATTGGCTATAACACATGAAAGTTTCAACATACTGGGTCATTAGGAACATGAGTTTAAAATGGTTCCTGCCTTGTGGTTCCGAGTCTCCTTTGTTGTCTGAACTAGTCTCATGAATTTCATTCATCCTGGGAGTCGCTGTTGCTAGATGCATCCAAACTATCACTGGAGGACCCAACAGAATTGCAAGAATGTTGTTCGTGCGAAGGTCCGGCAACTGAAGCATCTGTCATCTTTGCGATCAAACGATGCAAAATGTGCTCTTTGTACCGCTGTTAAAACTTGCCACCACTTGGAAAAACAGATATGCAGAAAACAAAGCTTTAGTTCTCAGTAAATAAATTGGATGGCATAGCAAATCTGTAGGAGCGCCTGCAGTCTTAAATTTTTGTGCGTGGTATGGGAATTAAAATTTCTTGCATGATTGTTGGCCATCAATTGATGAGTTCGTGATTTAACTTCGCAAATGTATAATGGTTGCTACTAATTATGCAGAATTTGAGGGAATCGTCTAAATGTTTGCATTATTAAAGATTCACCTGAAAACAACTTACGCCAAAAATAGCCAGAAAAGGTTTTTCAGTGCATTTGCTGTATGCAGATATGATTGCGTGCTACCAGGTTAATCTGTATTTCGGCCCTCGTCATGGCTTTGTTGTAGGACATTTCGGGCGGTGCCTGTAACAAGCCTATATTTCCTGGGGACCTTTAACTGAAATTCATCACTCTCGGCTAGCCAAATAATTGCTACTTTCTTGGTTGTTGTCACAGCCTGATACTCAGCTCACCTAATTGCTGCCCTTTCAGCATAGACCTTGTAATTGCTGATCTGTTAGAATGAATATTTCCATGCATAAAAATGACCTTTCTTCTTCTCAGGGTTATGGATCAGCACAAGCTGACCAAGGAACAGTGGGACGAGAGGATAACCAACTGGTGGGCTGAGCACAAGGAACTTCACAGGTGAGCTCTTTTGCGAAAGTGTTGAAATTTACTCAACCAGGCTTCCGAAAGAAATGTGACCTTAATATACCAAGTCTATCTCCTTGACGTGGTGTGCCTCTGTGTAGGGATGATGCTATGATGGAATACCTGAAGATTGCCCAGGACTTGGAAATGTACGGCGTCAACTACTTCGAGATCAAGAACAAAAAGGGCACTGACCTCTGGCTTGGTGTCGATGCGCTTGGCCTCAACATCTACGAGAAGGATGACAAGTGAGTCTTTGTGAGACATCTGTGAGTAGTGATAAGTAAACTTTTCATGGTGTTTAGTAATTGAATCGTTAAGAGCAGCGAATGCTGTGGCAGGGAGCCGTGTATAAGAAATTGAGGATCTATTTTAGCTGGCATTTCGTTGATGAGAGCTATCACTGAGTGTATATGGCAACACAACTTTTGTACACTGTGGCCCAACTGTTAAAGGGAACATCTGAATAGGATGCCAGGACTGGTTCCTGCTCTGTAAACTGGAATGTAGGTTGACCCCTGGCTTTGAGGAAAATAAAATGCAAAAAAAAAAAGATTGTTCGGAGCCAATTCTTCCATTTCTCGTCAAAAACTTCGCAGGAACTGTCGGGATTCTTTTCTGGGGACAGCATCCGGGCCCTTTTGAAATCCCACAACACTTCTTCAATGAAGTCCAGGGCATTTGTTGTGCAGGACTAGGCATGCACGATACTGCGGTTGGCCTCTGGGCATCCTTGGGTTGCTGCCAGCCACTGATATTTTTTGGCCTCATCAATAGCAGCGTCAGATTTTTCATGCATCGTTCGCAGACTGCGCTGGCCACAAGACTACTACTGTTGTGTCAAGCACGTTTGTGCAGAATCCGCGAAGTTGTCTGTGGCAACAAATATGGCGACAACCTCTCTAGTTTCTGTCCAGTAATGGCCAAACAGCTGAAGTTGGCAGACCACTATATAAGATGAGGGAGTACTTTTAAACTACCGTTTGTTTTTTTGTTTTTTTCTGGGGAGGACTTCTTTCTCATTATTTAGGGTGCTCATATCAGTCGACCTAATGCATCACATCAGGTGCAGACTCTTTAATAAATGAATACTTCTTGAACGATGTAAAATTGAATACTAAATCTGCGTTTTTTAAATGTGGACCGCAGTGTACATAGCTTTGGTGTCCTCATACCTATAAAGGCATTATCAGCAGCCAAGAAGGCACAAATTAAGGTGCTACATGTGGAATTGGGTGAGGGAACAAACGCAAATTAATGATATCTTAGTTGAAATCAAGAAAAAGAAATGGGCATGTGCAGGACATGTAATGAGGAGGGAAGATAACCGATGGTCATTAAGGGTTACGGACTGGATTCCAAGGGAAGGGAAGTGTAGCAGGGGGCGGCAGAAAGTTAGGTGGGCGGATGAGATTAAGAAGTTTGCAGGGATGGCATGGCCACAATTAGTACATGACCGGGGTTGTTGAAGTATGGGAGAGGCCTTTGCCCTGCAGTGGGCTTAACCAGGCTGATGATGATGATGATGATGATGATGTGGGATGGAACGTTGCAACAGTATTGCAGTGCATTGTGATCCTACATTACTGTGGACATGTCGGTACGTTGCACCTGTCAATGCTAATTAGTATGCTTCAAATTTTTTGAATCGCAGGCTCACACCCAAGATTGGTTTCCCTTGGAGCGAGATCAGAAACATCTCTTTCAACGACAGGAAGTTTGTCATCAAGCCCATTGACAAGAAGGCTCCCGTGAGTTTTTCCTGTGGAAATCATAAAGGACGTCTGATTACATAGTGACCTCTGAAGTTGATTGGCTAGTCATGGTCTGCTCACATAAATCTTGCAGCTGCTTCTTTTTGTACTGTTCGATCCCAAGTATGTGAGAAATGACAATCTTCCTACCAATAGAAATTAGTGTTTATCTGATTCACAAGTGCACCCAGCTCTTATGGGTGCAAAGTAAGAAAACAATGTGCATTCAAATTAAACGTGGCCTTTATTTTAAAAGGAAAAAGAAGTACCCTTGCCTCCAATGTTTGCAATCTGAAGATGAAATCTGTTGTATTTACCTTCAGAATTCAGATTGATTCACTTGACATTCATCATTGTCTGTCTGACAACTACTTGTCATTGTCTAAAACATTTCACGGTGAACTGTGTGTGGCCGATTGCTATTCCACATTTCTTGCAACACCTCGCCTCTACAAACCACTTCGCCAATTTGTCCTGCTACAGTGCTCAGAATGCCAAGACACGTGACATAGCTGTTTCCACCTAGCTTAGTTTGTAAAAGACTTCAAAGAAACTTCGTTCACATTAGCTTTCATAATGAAACTGCCACATTGTCATTGCCAGGTTACACGGCCGCTTTTGTCGCCGTCTTGTGGTGACAATGACTCGCCGTGATTGTAGGCCATTGCCAGCACTTCAAATGTGGTTTCGGCTTTGCATCCAGTAGTAACGCGCATAAAGTTTTCTAACTCTCTTTCTTGGGTGTAAAATGTGCATGTTGGAAGCAGAGCTAACATTGTAGCGACATGTACTGCACCAAAGCAGGGATGGCAGCATCACATGTGTTCGTGCTTTCTGCGTTGCAGGACTTTGTGTTCTTCGCCCCCCGGCTGCGGATCAACAAGCGCATTCTGGCATTGTGCATGGGCAACCACGAACTCTACATGAGGCGCCGAAAGCCCGACACCATCGAGGTACAACAGATGAAGGCACAGGCTCAAGAGGAGAAACTGGCCCGCAAGCAGGAAAGGTAAGGATTTTTCTTAGTCCTTTGCACTTGGCCCTCTGTTTACAGGCAACCTAAAACCCTACGGGCAACATATCAGAAAACTTTTTTTTTTCTTGTGGAGTTCCTGGCTAAATGTCTTCAGCCAATTCTGAAGTACAGTTGGCCAGCGTACTTCCTTGGTTTAGAGCAGGAACGCAGGACAAGGTAGAAGTTTGGCATGCTACTTCGCTTTCTTTTGGAAGCTTGGTCAGAGGAGACAGACCGGTGCACAATCTCTGGCTGTGTGGCGTCACACACGTGATGTAAAGCAGATGAAATGTACACCTGTAGTTCACATGTAGGACAAGTTGTCTACGAATTCCAAATGAAGCCTTTAGGTGGCTTTGGGTGAAGCCCACTTCCTTTTCCCACTTCCTGTAATCCCACTTCCTGTAATGAAAGCTCCTAAACAGTGAAAAATCTAACACCCAGTTTTTTAGGGTCGCTATTCGAGTCGCCATAAGGGTGAAACACATTATTGCTGACTCGTGAAGTTTGAATTATCCAGTGGAGGCCAATTTTAGGATCGAAATAACAAACGTTCAAGCCCATAAAAATGCATGGGCACCGGCCAGGATCTTCGTTCAGGATCGGATTAACTAAAAAAATCTAACAGTTGATTTAACAGAAGCTTACTCGATTGCCATCAGAGTTGGTGGCAGGTGTGCATGGCAGCTTTGGTGCTACCGTCCTGTGACTTCAACTAGAGGTCACAGAAGTATAATCGTAATAATTTTCTACCGGTCTGCTGGCACAAAGGTGTTGCAGACTATAATTCAAGAAAAAGGAATTTCTAATTCGATCTATCTATCAATTCAAGTAGTGCCACAGTGTGTAGCACTACCCTGCATGGCCGTGTCTCCAGTGTTCTGGTGCAGTCGACTTACCTTAATTCAACTTTTACGGGACAGACGAAATTAAATGAGATGTAGAACACACTGCCGATTCATTTTCGGCTCAATTTTCTTGGAATTAACAAAGGCCTTGCGCTAGAATCGGGTAAGTATTGTAATCAGACATTAAGATATGGTTATTGCTTGGAAATTCTCCTGTGTGGGCTAGAAATGTGCATTGTCAACGGAAGACAACTTTTGTTCTTAAGCTCAACCGAGACGGATGCTGTCACTAATGGAGTTGCTATTAGGGTGAACATAGGGGTCAGGTACATGAGTGATTACTGGTCAAGTTCAAGTTATCCAGCAAAGGCCTATTGTAGGATCAAAATGAACTTTAAGCCCAGAGAAATGCATTGGTCCCTGCTGGGGCCTTTGGTCGGTATCAAACTAATCGGAATCAAATTAACGGAAGTCTACTGTATTCCGTAAATTAATGTTTAGTATGCTTGTGTGAATGTAAATGTTTTGGTGAAAGGTAGAGGCTAATAGTAATTAGATTAAAATAATATTGAAGTGAATAGTTCCAATGGTTGTGGGATTTGCATAAAATCTTGACACAAGTGCCAGATGTTAAATTGTTTTGTGCATCTTTACTGTGTGCTCTGTTGAAGTTGAATGTAAATTCCTCACGTTGCAAGCCAACAAAACCTGAGGAGTATAGGCACCATCAAGTGAAGTTTGTTCACATTTAGCTTCGGCCTGCCTGAATCTGTGACGGGAATGAAATGAAATTTAAGTTGTGTGGTTTTGTTCGCAGGGAGAAGCTTCGCAAGGAGACTGAAGCCCGCGAGATGGCCGAGAAGAAGCAGCAGGAGTACGCGGAGCGGCTGCGCCAGATGCAGAGCGAGATGGAGCAGAGGCAGCAGGAGCTGACCACGGCGCGCGACACCATCGTGCGGCTCGAGGAGCAGCTGCGGCAGGTGCAGGCCGCCAAGGAGGAGTTCGAGCGGAAGCAGCGCGAGCTGGAGGACATGATGCGCAAGCTCGAGAACGACAAGCTGATGGAGACCGAGGAGAAGTCCCGCCTCGAGGAGGCCATCCGCGAGAAGCAGATCGAGGTGCAGCGCATGCAGGAGGAGGTCAACACCAAGGATGAGGAGACCCGCAGGTGGGTTCCCACGTCCGCACAGTTCTTAGATATGAGTTGGGGGGGGGGGGCTTTAAGGCTGGGAAGGGGTGGCATGTTTGGGTGCCCATTTTTGTTAGAGGTAGTTTCACTTTCAAGAGATTTTGTGCGACTTGGCACAGGGCGCATACGGCCGACAGCATTTCTGGTGCTGTGCTAAGCTTGCCGTCCTTGCGTGGTACCAAGAGCGGTATTGGCCGTGTGTTTCGATGCATCCAGTGCCAAGCCTAGCATGATCTCACAAAAGTGACGATATCCTCGAATGTCATTGCCCGAGGATACCGCCTCAGTACTTTGGAACAGGAGTTATAGCGATTCATTATAGATGGTAGGGCTGGTGTAACACAAGGGTTCCCTTTTGCTCATTCTATTTTCTCATTGCGCACTGTTCGCGACCAGCTGGTTCGGGTGGTAATGGAAGCAGTGTTGCGTCGACCACTGACGAAAGTGCAAGAAGGAATAGAATTTGAATAGAATCGGAACATTATCCCGGTCCTGTACTTGCAAGAGTTATCAGTTTTGCTCCTTAGTTCATGTCTGCAGCAGCAGGCCAGTTTTGTTGACCTGAATGTTAATCTTGCCTAAATAAACATCAATTTCAAGTCCAGTGCTTGTCCAGTGGTCTTCTTTTCGCTAGTTTTGGTGTTTGCTATGTACGAACTGGTCCCACAAGCAATCCTGCGCTAGCGCTGTCCCCGTAAGCAGCTGTTTGGCATGCAGGTTATAGGTTGATAGCTGGCAGCTTTAGAAATTCGTTGTGTGCCATTGATAATGTGAAGTCTTGTGCAGAGAGAATGTAGCCACTTCATTCAGATTCGTGTTTTGTGTGATAAGCTGTGAGCAGATAGTGGCTCCTGTATAATCTGTCGTTCTGGTGTTGAAATGCCACTGTGCTTTGGTTCAATTGGTACCACGTCTGGAACTATAGATGTTTATGAAATCCCGTGGAAATGTCAGATCGTGCGTTGTGCAGTACTGTGTGACATAGGCCAACGTGGCGTGCTGTAGTCCTTGTATTTATTGGGGAGGATGAAGGCTGGGCAGGCACTGCGGCATCCAGCCCTGCCAAGAGAAAAAAGCGTTTTGGTGCTCGTAAGCCGAGGTTGACATCTGCAGTAGTGATTGACGCGTGATGAGGGATGGCAGTTACGATAATGCCATGCCTGACATTGCACGCTGTGTGATCTAGGCTCCAGGAAGAAGTGGAGGAGGCCCGCCGGCGGCAGCAGGAAGCTGCGGAGGCGCTGGTGCAGGCGTCGAGCACACCCCAGCACCACCATGTGGCCGAGGCCGAGGATGAGGGCGAGAACGACGAGGAGCTTGCCAACGGGGAACTGGGTAAGCGGGGAAGCTGCAGCAGCGAGGAGGAGCCCGCCTTGCCACTCACTGCCAACGGTAAGCTGCTCTCGAGCGCACTCAGGTCCCCCCACGATGCACTGCACAGCTTCATAGTCGCCCTGGTTCTGCACACACATCCACTGAGTGGAACTTGCTCGCTGCATTTCCTGTAAAATTGTGTAGTTTGTTCCCCCGTTTTTTTTTTCGTTTTTTTTTTTTCTGAGGCGCCTCCTGCTTGCCAATTTGTTGGAATGCAGATGTTGGTGCGTGAAGCTTGCTGAGCCTTGCTGTAAGGTTTTAGAATATGCTTTGGACATACATCACTTAAGCCATTAAAGAGCTGTGGAAAAATAAATGCGGGAGCTTGACCTAATGCCAGGTTTCAGGTTTCAGACCTTATCTTAGCAGCCTTTGGACTGCTTGAGCTCCACTATCCAAAAGCATTGTCACACTTTCCTAGAACTTCAAATGCAGGAAAAGTTCATGAGAACTGTTTAGTTTGGCAAAAGCTAGGGGAATATTTTAAGGTACTGGCACATATATTATTTGTATAAGCTCTCCTACATGCTTCTTGCATGTAAAAGGTGATCCTTGACACTTTCATGACTGCTGGAAAATTGGTAGTTTTCGGGGGGTCTAGGAAATATTTTCTTTTTGCCACTGAAAATGCTTGATGTTAAAGTGTATGGTATAGAACTGCAGAGAAAGGAATTCTTTCCAACACTATTAATTTCAAACAACATATTTATTAAAGATGGTACTAAAAACATTATGAAAACAAAATTGTAACAAGTATAAAAAGGATTGATAAGAATATCACTGCTGCTTTGTACAATATAAACCTCTAAAAATTTTGAAATATGTATTTGGAACATAAGGGCCATATGCAATAATCCTGCAGATATAAGCTATGTATGCGCAAAATTTCTTTAGATGGGAACATATTAGCTCTAGTGAACTGCCACGTGGCACTCCGTTGCGCAATGCCAAGGTCCACTCCTGGCCATCTTCTTGCACAAAACTTCTGTTTTGGCAGCTGATAGCCATTAATTTCTGTAGCTCGGTGGGACGTTCACACCCTGCAGATAACTGACCTTTAGAACACGTTGGATATGCTTAGATGAATGCGCAACAGTGTTTAAACACTTCAAGAAGAAAGCAAAAATCACCGGTAGGCGCCTGTTAACGTTCCGGGGCAGTTTGATGCATTTTCGCTGCCCATACTAAAGTCTGACGAATCTAAGTAGACTTCCAGATCTGTGCTGTTACCATCACCTGGAAATTTGAGCCCAGAAACATGAGAATGCATCTAAACTCGCCGTTTCCGTGGAGCAGTGGCGAACAATGACGCGATCCTCTAAACTGTGAGCGCTCGTAACCCCTACTGCGGTGGCATTTTAAAAATCTTGTGTGGTGGAAAATAGAAACAGAAACACAAAAACATAACTAATCAAATAGTTTCTCTTTAACCCATTAGATGGCGCTAGCTGTCCAGAAGTGCCCGGAGAGTGCTAAATTAGAATTTGTAACCCTCAGTAACATGCTATTGATAGGAATAGGCGCAGTCACGAGAGTGTCAACGAGTGGGAAGGTTGGGAAATGCTTAGGAGATACCTCAATTTGATACGTTATTGTGGCATTACTGAGAGTGAAATTTTCTGATGTTGTGTAGCTGGAAGGCTAGGTATAATGCCAGGGCTAAACTGGCCAGGGGGACATGAACGAAGAGAGCCAATGCATCAGAATGTCACGATGCCGTGACCTACTGGCTGCAGAAACTAGAACGTGCTAGTAGAAAGGTATCGTAGTAAATTATTTAGGGTGCTATGGCGCTTGACGTTAATTTTTCTACGGCTGAGAGTCTGGACCTCCATTTCATGGAAGAAATAAGTAGAGAAATTTTGTCAGTAGGCTTTGTAGCGTACTAACATTGTCAGACAGAGCATTGGGCTCCAACCTGTTAGACCCGAGAGCCCCATTGGACTGCCCTTGCTGTCATGTCATCATGTGACCTAGAAGGCAGGGGAAATTGATTCAGCTTGAGTTGATGCCTATAAATGAGGTTGTTCTTACGAGTGCTCATGCATCACACACATATTGTTGAAACATGTGTTACCCACTGTTGCCTTATACTCCTAACAAAGAGAGTGATTGTCCAGGCTAGTGCAAATATGAATTGTTTGGCTTGAATCGAATGGTTGGAATAGTTATGGAATTTGCATAGAGCCTTACCGCAACCTCCATAAGCGGACAAATAGAAAAGGGTTCTTCCATAGGATATCAGTTTCATCTCAGAGAATGATTACTTTCAGTGCCGTTATTCAGATGTTTTCACACAAATGTGCAAGTTCTACAATTTTTTATGCCAGCAGTACAGATTTGTTACAACACTAGCTCAGCATTGTGGTTCAGTTTACATAGCTCTAATAGCTGAGGACTTGGAGGCGTTTCATGTTTGCCAGTCTAGCAAAGTCGGCCTTTGGCGAACGTTTGAACACTTTTGCAGTGATGCAGCTTAGCCAGTGAGACATGTTGCTGAGCCCCTTTAAACTGCCAAGTTAGTTGGCTGCTGAATATATATAAACCCGCAGAAGAGAGTGGGCCATGTGTTTGTGTGTGCAGACCCTTAGTGCGTGCTGTGCGTCAATTGGCTTTCCCCCCCATTGAGTAGGAGCAGGAACTGCAGATCTAGAGGCAAAATGTCCCCATGTCTTGCGCTCCATGGTTGGTGGCTTGCTGGTTGGTTGGCTGTGTCCTGGTGAGCTCTGCTGTCCTCATTGCCCTCCTCTCCTCTTTCCCTCATCCACTTTGTTTGCCTTGCTGTTGCATTTTGCGTTAGTGGTGCGTGGGTCGTTGCGACTGTCTCGTCATGTACTTGCTGTTAACGGAAGCATGGAATCTTTCGTGTAGAGTTGGGAGCATGGGGAAAGAACAGACTGGAGAAACTTTCCGTCGTTGCTGACGTCTCTTTATGGGCCAGTTTGACCCTGTATGTAATGCCCAGTGTATCACACGTTACAATCGAGTTTGATATCTAAAATCGCTAATAAGAAAGCAAACGTAATACAAAGCCATTATCCACAACTCATTATCCCTGCCCGAGACACGTGCTTATGTGGGCCCCTCAGGCACACTAATTTTGAAGTTGCCTGGCATCAGTTTTTTTTTCGCATTGCAGTCTCCCCTGGAACCGAAAATTAAAAAATTTTGGTTTCGCTCCGAAACAGTTTTTTGTTTACGTTTTTGTTCCGGTCAAAAATATCTTTTTTTTTTTTTTCGTTTCCTTCCAGCACACTGTTTGGAGCACTTCAGCTGTTCAGGCATCTGAGTGTAATTCTCTTCAGTCTGTTCTTTGCTCGTGGTCAGGCACGACTCTTTGTGAGCATTGAATAAATTAAGTTTGCCATGTTCATTTTACTGGGGAACTTGACATTGTATGGGCCTTGTCATTTCATCTTTATTTTCCTTGTGGCGGAACTAATGGGCATTAATTGGTATTAATGGGTATTGGTGTACTGAACCTTGCATGCCTGCTGAACTGCGCATGGTGGTAGTTGTGCTTTAGGAGCTAGACATATACTTTGCCTTTGTACCGTGTACGTGCAAGCTTGTAATCGAGAAGGGGAACTGAGGAGCTCAATATTTCATTATGCACAACCACATGAAGCCAAAGGGAGAAAAGCATAGGGGAAGTAAGTATGGTTTTAAATCATATGTAAAGTAAGGTAAAGCAAAATTGAATTCGGCAAGAAAAAAAAAATTCCCGCTTGTGGGAGCTTGAACCCACATCTGAATTATGCGTAATGCTCCACCAGTGGAGCTACGGTGACTGCCGGACACTTTCTCGGACATTTATGTTATGAGATGACCCTGGGAGTGACGCAGCCGGCAAGTGTTTAGCGCAGAGCATACTTTGCATTGTTTGTGGCACTTTCTGGTAGGCGGGCGCTTGGGCTCCTTCTGCCTTGCCTTGCTAAGAAAAACAAAAGAAAACGAAATACTGTGCGAGCAATGTCGGAATCGAACCTCTGCTGTCGAGCACAGCAGTTAGGTGCTCTAACCACAGGGCCACGATCGCATGCATGCTCCTCTTGTTCCAAAGCAAGCCAGCTCTCTGAAACACTCGGCACGGGCGCCTCGTGCCACTTTGTTGTAGTCTTTCCTTGCGAGAGCTTGCACTTTGAGGCACTGTGTTAGGCTGCAGTGTCTCTGGTACCGGCCCACTTTGCCCAGTACTTTCCTCGTGGCAGCTTACACTACGTAGATTCTGTGTGACGTACAGAATTCATGAATGCTGAAAACAGTCAAGTTCTAACATTTCTTCGCCGAAGTACAAATGCCATCGGCGCTTTAACATATACCGCATGAAATAGCCGTACGTGCATACAATTGTATTACAGGTAGTTCTATTGATGTCGGAATTCGCGTCTTTGTCATTTGCACTTGTCCACAACCTATGTAGAACCCAACAATTGCCATGTTGTAGGCTCGCATTGAACGACCGGCGTAGAAATCAAGCCATTGTATGATTGCCTTCAATGTGGTCGTCGCGCTGGTGTACGCTTGCGACCCACACACAACTACTAACATTTGCAGGAGCACATTAGTCCACCTGGCATCACTTTGAGGAACCCCAAACAATGCTGGATAGTCAGGTACCTGCAATATGCTTAACATCAAATTCCCAGTGTGTGGGATCTGCAAAACTTTTTGGCCACTTTCATTTCCCTTTGCCTTATCATTTTCACAGTTCAATTAAAAAACCACCCCTATGTTTTTCTTCATTGTCTGTTGGCTTCATTGTGGTTGTCTAAACTTGTGTTAATCATAAACACTTGCTTTTAATGTTCTGCCAGTTTCATTATGAGCGTGCAGGCGCAGAATACTGAGTGGCTGCGTTTTCTCTGTGCAGGGGCCGAGTTTACGAACCACGAAAACGAGGACGTTCCACGACCCGAAGAGGAGCGCTCCACAGAAGTCTCTAAAAAGAAGGCACTTGGGGACCAGCTTGAGGTAGGTTGTGTGCCTGTTACTGACCGCTGTGGTGGTCACATTGAGGTTGCCTGCATAGTAACAATTTGTCGGCCAATCAGTTCTTGCGTAATTCCGCAGGGTGGAAGAAGGTCCATGAAAGGGAAGATAGTCTCAGCGTCCCCGTTGTTAAATTCAGCCTCGCTCGTCAATCTGCTAGCTCATATGGTAGACCGACGCCCCCTTGTTTCAATATCTGGACTAGGATGAACTTAATTGCGAAGCTTTCTTCCCGTGAAGTCGGTATGGGTTTCTTTTGTAGCGTCATGCTATAATCGGGTGGCTGAAAATCTTCCCTTTCAAGAGCTTTTTCACCCTTTCCGTGCCCAGCTATTATCCCAAATTTGACCAAAGATGCCAAATTGTATTTAAGGGCCCCAGTTGCCAGCATGTTTTACTTCCTCAGAAAGAATTCGGTTGTGTTTGCACTATTCGGTGGGTTATACTAGGCCATGTACTAAAAGCACGACAAAGCTTTTAGTACAGTCAATGAGCTCAGTTTGCCCTTGGCTGTTTTTACGAGAAATGTTGAACCCTGCTCGTCCAAGACACGGAAGAGGTTAAGATTTCACTGGAGCAGAAGCCTGCAAATAAGCTATTAAATTGTATAATGACTGGAGTTGCAATTGTTGCACTATGAAGCCTTGATGCTGTGAAAAACCTGTTACTCTTGTTTGTGTTCTTGCATGAAAGCTGCATAAACTGCAATTTTTCTTGGCTTGGTCAAGTGATAATACTCTCAAGGTTTTTGGAGAACCTGTGTGTAACTAGGAGCAATGAGAATGTCGCCACATCTTTTGTAGTGTGGGGTCTCTTCAAATGGACACTGAATAAAATATACCCTATATTACTAAACTACCTGGACCCGTCGCAGTAGTCCCTTGGCTATGGTATTGCACTGTGGAACTCAAGGTTGCAGGTTTGGTCCTGGCAGCAGTGGCCAAATTTCGATGGGGGGTGAAAAAAACCCTTGTGTACTTAGATTCGAGTGTACCCAGCCGGTCAAAATAAATCCGGAGTCCCCCACTATGACATGCCCCATAATCATGTGGTTCTGGCTCGTAAAACTCCAGAGTTAATTTTAGGATAACCAGCTCGACTTGACACTAGGAAAAGGATTTTGATAACACTTGCTCTAGCTAGTGAATTTTTTTTTTTTTTTTTCATTTGTAAAGATGGATGGTATTGCATTCTGAAAGATCCAGAAATTGAACTTGGCTACTTTCAAAAACTTCTTCTGCATCATGACCACCTAAATATGAGAGAACACTTTTAAATTCATTAGATCCCACTGACATGCAGTTGCTGGAGTTTCGGCATGAAATTCAAGAAATTAGTTTGACATTCATTTTCTTTTCTAGCAGCGACCTCTTATCGCGTAGTGAATGATAATTGTTTTGAATAATCTTTCAAAAATAAATTGATCTTGTTTCTCCTTAGTGTCTGTAAGACTCTGTGGTTTGAGTGTGGTCCTACAAGCTTAGACTGGTGGAAGTGGTGACCGTTCTCAGGCAGTTGCCAAATGCAAAATCATGCTTGCTGAGACTTAAGTAGTACTGTTTGACACTCTGGTCATTTGGAGGTGTTTAAGAGCCCCACAGAGCTAAGGCTTCCCTTATATTTCACTTGTAGCTTTGGAATGTACTGCCACTGAGCAAATGAACATGTGTGGCTTTCATGGTCAGCACTTCGGCGGGAATGCTCCTGATTGCTGTCGCTGGTTCTCAGCATTGTCTGGCATGCGACGTCTGTTGCTCGCAAACATAATTACCGTGGTTACCCAATTCTAAAACACTGCCAATATTTTTATGGGTTCAGAGTAAATGTGCACCCTTTTCTGACACGCACCTCAATTTATAACAAGAAAAATGTAGCATGCTTCCGATTTTTCTAGTGGGAAAAGCATCAAACATACAATTTTCACCCTCCCAGAATAGAAATTTATTTATGGTTAACCATTTGGGGGTCATTGTTTGCAGTCAATGATTGCATTTTCAGACATGCCAGATAATTCGGACACCTTTGCAGGAACACCACGTACCCTGTAGAGCCAGTATATATAAGCATGTCTGAAATTTCAGACATTTAAACTTGTTGCCATTCAATTCTTCAATTTTTGCTGTGACCGCAAGTCTGAATTGACAGTATTGGAAGCCACTACCTGCGTCAGTTTTATTATCTCGCAGCCTCAAATCGGCACACTTGCATGCCAGTCCGCTGGTAGCTGTAGCCGTCATGCTCACTGTAGCCGTCATGCTCACTGTAGCCGTCATGCTCACCGTAGCCACTTCTGCGGCCACATCATTTTTAGTGCGCGGCTGTGTCGTAGTTTTATGGTGTCATCCATTCTGCAACGCTAGGCCTAGCTGCTTCGACATATGCTTCCAAGCTTCCTGCTGTTCAGTGCAGTTTCTTTCATTGAAAGGATTTGCAGTTGTCGGAAATAGCACCGAATTCGCCTTCATCTTAACCGATAGCTTCTAAGGGAGGGGAGTCTGGCAAGGGATTAAAAGGCGTTGCACGATGCCGGTTCCCTAAAGATCAGCTTTGCCAGAATACAGTGGTGTTATGCGGTCAAGCATGCACAATGTATTGCTGTGAAGGATATCAAGATTGAAAAGGGGTCACTGTCACGGCACATAGTATCTCTCCCTTAAACACACACCCTCCATCTCCAGTCAAAGTATGAACACTGAGACACCTGTAAGTGTACTGGCTATTTCGGATGCGGCTGTGGCAGTTTGAGTGCTTGAAGGCAGTAAAAGGCATGCAGTGTTAAATATATATTTTTTCGATCTGCCTGATTCTTTAGATCAGGCAGTCCGAGTCCGAAAATTTGGACGTTGTCTGATGTACCTGCTTTGTGGCTGTTAGTCGGAAACTATCCTGTGTGTTTTGGGTGCAGCGCAGAAAGAACACTCATGTGAACATGTGCTTAGGGATTGATTCTACATTTTCTTTTATCCTGAGGCTTTCATGCAGTAGTCTCTAGACGCTGTGGAGACCACCACATGAACAGTTTTCTGTAGGGACCTCATCATTGCAATCATCTGAGGACATTCACTGATAATGCACCTCCTTTACACTCAGCTCGCGAAAGTTCTTCCCGTAAAACATGCGTGCAAGAAATGCTGCTGTTCTCTCGGTGCTTTGCAGCATGGAAAGTTAATGCAAATTCCTTCAAGTGTGCACTAAAGCAATGTTGCCTTCATATGCAGATGCCAAAACAATTATCAGTAGATTTAAAAGTTCCTGAAAGATGCTGCAACACACTCAAAGAAAAAAACCAGTGCCTGAAATCGCACGTGTGGTTCGAGCGCTTAGGCACGTTTAACTGGAATCGTAGTTTTTGCGTGTCAGGAGGGGCCTCATGCATGACTGCGAAGGATTAATGCCCACCCTCACTTTCGGACATCTCTATCACCGCCTATGGACCACACGTCTCACTTCATGTGGCCTATTACACTAGTTCCACTTTTCCTGGACGACCTCGCATTGATCTCGAACGAGACAGTGGCCTACATCTAGACAACCGTTTTGCCAGTTCATCCTGTAACACATACAGTTCTCTGGAGCATAGAATTGTCGCTCTGTTGCCATTAACATAGCTCGTAAAATGAATTCGGATTTAGTGAGCTTTTTTGTATTAAAATCGTTGCATTGTCATTGCTAACCCACACAGGAACTCGTGTGATTTACCACCATATTATGAAAGTTGTACTGGTGCTGATGGTAGTTTGTTGCTGACACTAAGGAACATTGTTTCGTATCCAATTTTGTAGCTGTTAATTTTCGGACTAACTTTCTTGGGTAAAAAGGTGCTAATTAGAGTTGGGTAATGCAGTGCTTCTTGTGCCAGCTGCCACAGCTGTAGCTCTCGCTGTTTACAGGTGCATGCTAGCTTGCATTGCTGTCTTGAGCTGTCAGTACTCAGTATGTCTGTGCTAGTGATCCCTGGATTTTAGCTCCTGGCCTCCAATATCGCATACATTACACAACTGCATGCTTCCTTAAACTCTGCACTCGAATTTGTATACATTGGAGGCAACATTGTGAACGCCAGACTTCTCATTGCTCACATTTGCGACCAAAAACGCAGTGCTTCACTTATCAGACACGGATATGCATCATGTAATTTGAATGTAACATTAAGTTGCATATTTTGCTACGCAAAAATGCGTAATTTTATCTAGAAGACATCGTAGATCTGTACCTGTTTACCGCCAAATGAGTGGAGTGACACATTTCTACTACCAGTGGCCACAGCGCACTGCTTGAGCTCTCGATAAAAACATAGCATGTGGCATATTGGAAGCACAAAAGTGTGGAAACATGATTTGACATAACCTTATGCACACACGTTGTAGTCTCGTATTTCGTAAAAAGCATCTCCAATCAGAAACCAGTGCACTGCGGCACTTCTGGAGTGAGACTCCTGTGACTGCGCTACTTCTGTAACTTCTGCAGCTTTGCCTGAAGGGTGGAAAACTAAGTATAATATCCCTGTCATATGGAAAATCTAATGTCATTTACAATGGATGACATCTGTTGCGACTAATGTCATTGCTCTGCGTTTCACACGGTGAAAACCAATGACATTTGGAAATGACAGTGACAGTAATAAAAAAAAAAATCGGTGGGCCCACTTTTGTCCAATAATTATTTTCTAATAGGCTAAATTTGGTAGGCATATCTGATCCTCCCTTTCACACTTCGCTTTTGGATCACTAACTTATCAACACTGCCAACCAAGTCGAGTCAAGCCAAGCAGAAGATCAGGCGAGCAACATGGTGGAGAGCCTGACGGGCACATTCACTACCTCTGCTGAAGATAGATAGATAGATAAACTTTATAAAAAGAATAATCAGAAAACCGCTAATGGTCGGGGCCCTTAGTCCAGGGCTCCGCTGGCTCTTGCCATCTTCTCCGCTCTCTTTATCAGCTTGAGCTGGTCGTCGAGGGCCGAGCTGGACAGCAGTGCCTCCCATTGCTCCCTCGTGGTGTTCGTGTCTAGGTGTTCTATGTTTTGTAGTGTGCACTCCCACGTAATGTGGTATAGGGTTGGCGTGGCCCCACACCATGGGCATTCGTCTGTGTAGGCTGTGGGGTGTATCCGATGTAATATGTGTAGGTTCGTGTAAGTGCCTGTCTGGAGCCTACGCCAGGCAGCGGCATCTTCTGTCTTTAGATTTCGATGGGGTGGTGGATATCGCAAGCGACGCCCTCTGTGGTAGTTAACGATGGCTGAATACTCGAGGTCGACAGGGTCCGGGTCTTCTGCAGCCGGCGTGATGAGTGCTCGGTTATGTACGAATCCTCGAGCTGCTCTGTCGGCCTGCAGGTTGCCCGTGATGCCAGTGTGGCCCGGTATCCAGATGATGGTTTGGGTGGTGAAGTCCTCAGGGTCCTCCTTAAGTATTCGTGCTAGGATTTGTGCTGCAGGTCTTCCAATTCTTCCCTGTAGGAAGTTGCGGCAGGCCTGCTGGGAGTCTGTAAGGATCGTCAGTGGTTGGTTTGCGCGTAGGCCCTCGCGGATGGCTAACGCGATGGCCATCTCTTCGGCTTCCGTGATCGTGCAGGGGCGGGTCGATGCAGCGGAGGTAACGTTGCCTCGGTGGTCGCATGCCACTGCCACTGCGCCCTTGTTGTTCGTCCCATACATGGCGGCGTCCGTAAAACGGGCCGTGGTATTGAACCTGAACGCTTTCTCCATGTACTGGGCCCTTGCTCTCCTCCTGCCGGAGTGTAGGTTAGGGTCCATGTTGCGTGGTATCGGGGCAACGTGAAACCTGTCCTGGACGTGACGAGGTATTAAGCAGGTTTCTTGGGTTCGTGTTGTTATTGCTGGGAACCCCAAGGTTTGTAGGAGCTGCCGGCCCGTGTGAGTCCGCGCTAGTCTCTGTTGTTGCGAGGCGTAATGGGCTTCTGTCAGTTCGCTGAGGGTGTTGTGCAACCCTAGCGCCAATAATTTTTCAGTCGATGTACTCATCGGCAGGCGGAGAGCGGTCTTGAATGCCATCCTCAAAAGTGTGTCGGCCTGCTTCGTCTGCTGAAGAGGAATGAGAACGGCAGTTGCGTGTAATCTGTTCTGATGTGTAATTGTTCTGATGTGCCTGCAGGCTCCTAATATGCATGTCGTTGGAACATGCCATAGGAAAACAAGCGTGCATGTATGTCAAGTCAAAGTGGCTGCGGCTGATGCTCCATTGTGAACGAACACGATTGCCGAAGTGAAAAACGGACGTCTAGTCACTGGATTGAGAGTTGCTTTTTGTAATTATGCACTGTGATGCACTTCAAAATAAAGTAATAATTCAGTAATAAAATCGACAGAAGTTATTTTCTGTTAAACAACAAAAAAAAACATGCAATACCTGTTTGTAAAGCTGACCGGTAGGCTCCTGGTGTTGAGGATACAGTCGGTTCCAAAACGAATGTGAATGAGTTTGGCGAACTCATTTGTTTGGCAATGTCATTTTCAACAAACGCCATTGTTTTACCGTGTGACAGTAAACAAATGGAATCATGAGCGAATGTTGTTTGTTGTAAATGAGATTAGATTTGCCATGTGACGGGTATAAATGGTATAAACAGAGTATAAATAGTTCGCAGCCATTTCGGTATCCAAACAATTATCTATCTTGGGTGCCTTTCCTTTCACTAACGCCGTGTGACTGGTACTCCCAGGTTATGAACGACTTGTGCATTATCGGCTTGACATAGCGTTCCCGACTGGGAAAGTAGCAAGCAAATTTTTCAAGAAAGGAAACAACGCAAGCAAGGTCGATGACAATTATTGTTTGGGGATAACACGCAACCCAAAGGGTGTAAGCATTTTTTCTTTTGGAGTGTATGAATGTCTGCAAGTTAGAGCCCCTCGTTGCAGCATCACTCCTAGCGCAAGCGTGGCCTTCAGAACATTTACGCGGATCGATTGAAATTGGCAGCAATTAGGCCCTTGAGATTGAAAACCTTGTCCCGCATTTTTCAGATGCTGAGCAAGGAGCTGTCCGCCATGAAGGACGATGCCAAGCTGACTCGCAACGACATCCTGCACCAAGAGAATGTCCGACAGGGGCGTGACAAGTACAAGACTCTCCGCGAGATCCGCAAGGGCAACACGAAGCGCCGCGTAGACCAGTTCGAGAACATGTAGACACACCTTTCTTCTACCCACCCTCCTCAGTCCCCAGGCCCCTCCCCCTACAGTCTTCCATACATACGCCTCCTCCTCCTGTGTGCTTCCCCATTTCGCCCTCCTCCTTGGCACACTCGTTCCTTCCTCCATTACCCCAGGCGTTGTCCTCGTCATCCCTTATTTTTATTCTTTATGTGTGCACAGCATGCAGGAATCGCGAGGAAATGTTTTGTCATCGTCGTTGCAGACATTTTTTTTTCCCCCGTTCGTTGAGTGCGTCATTGCCGCTGCGTCAACTTGCTTTTCCTTACCTGGCGTGCTTAGTTTAGAGACTGTGAAGCAAGCATTCCAGGCTTGAGGGGCGTTGCTATCTTGCGTGGGAGGGGGGCCTGTTGGTGTTGAGGGGTGCGGAGGGGCTTGGGGCGCTGTTGATGTCGAGGGACGAAGGCAGATACACGCTTCGCAGTGCCGTTGTTGCTAGTGCGGTAGGGTCGAGAGACGTGTGGCGTGTTGAGGCTGTTATACCCGAGTGCTCCAAGAGCACTCGCCGAGTTCGTTTTTTCTTTTACATAAGGCAGGGTCATGGTTGGTGCCTACAAAGATCTTGTTAGCGGCGTGCACCACAATCGTTTTTTACAGTCTGGTTCGCGCTAACTTTTGTACGTTCACTAGCCGAACGGTGGCTCCCTCTGCCTTTTTCCCTCCCAGTGTAGGATTGTTAACATGTTTGTGTCTGTCTTTTGCTACAAGCTTTGTACACAGACCTTCTTACTGTGCTTTTCGAAGATCTTTATTAGAACTACTACTCGCGTTATGGAGGTAGCACAACTTTTTTTTTTCTTATGACAGTAATCGGTGCCCCATTAGAATTGTGCCTTCAGAGGAGTTTTCAGAAAGCAGGCTAGGCAATCAAGGTGCTTTATCGCTCAACATCTGGCATACTCCTTACATGTTGCGACATTTTTTTATTTCTTCAAGGAAGAGGGCGTGTTGATGCTGTTGCCACTTCTTTTCTCCTCTCCAGATGTGCCTGTTCTTCTCAACGAAGTATTGTTTACTTAGACTGTTGTGGCATTACTTTGTTTTGTCCTGTTTATGAACCTTTTTTCTTTCTCTAATGTGCATAACCTCTGGAGAGACAATATCCTAGTGAAATGTGAACTGGTTGGAGGAACTGTTCATAAATTAAAACTATTTTTTTTTCTGAGCCAAAACAAATAAATGAAGTCCAGTTTTATAAATTACTGTTTCCCTCATTTTCTTCCATTTGCGTGTTTATGTTGTGTGCAATGCTCCATTTCATACATCAGACGTTGGCAGTGAATGCTACAAAAGCTAGAGGCATCGCTACCCGCATCGGGACCAAAAAGTGTCATCGGAAAAGTATGCATTATGTAATTTTAAGCCTACTTTTGTTTCAAGATACACATTTCTTACAAGTAAGGCATCGCACATATGAACCCATCTGCCACCAAACGAACAGGAGTGGCATGTTTCTGCAACCAGTGGCCACAGCCCGCTGCTGGTGTTCGCAACCAAGTAGTAGATAACAGACTAGAACGTGCACGGATAATGCAGAATGAGACGGGAGACTTCTTTCGTCTGCAAGATGTTGCGATAATGTGTAAAATAGCTATTGTGTAGATAGCATTTAGATAAACTGCACTGAAACATTTCTGACCGTACTGCAGCTCCTGCAGTGTTGCCTGTTAACTATGGAACTAAGTATGGTTTGTGAATGTTTAGGCTATGATTTATAACATAAATGTGCGCAATCATTGCCAGATTTGCACATAATGAATTGAGAATAATTAGTTGTATTACATTTCTTGGTAATTCAGGAATTTCATATTTACATTTTTTACTTGGCAACACTAATTCAATGACCACCTAACCGTAATGTAATTCGTTCCATTCTAAACTTTCTGAGAACAAAGCCCTAACAGGTCGGCACGAAAATCTAAGTGCAATACGTACCCGACATAGATCCTGCTTTTCTACCTCATGTCAAATGATGACAGAACGCCTACTTGTCGCCCATGCTGCAAGCAGGTATCCTGAGAGGTCGCTTTCAAGGGGTTACGATCACTTTTGAGTAATTTCGAGCCAATTAAGGACTGGACATGACAAGTTTCAGGAACTTGTGCTGAGCCAATGTTGCGAAAATACGAGAAAAATTATTTGGTGTTCGTGGCATCACACTGTCGTACTGGCATTGGTGTTTAAAAGTGAAATTCAAAAAAATAGTACTTGACTTTCATATCTTTTAATCTACTTGTTATTGTGAACGTAATGGAAATTGAGTTTTCAAAGAATACTTCATTAAACTGTCTTATACTTTCTTTGTAGTGTTCGAATCTTTACTCAGTTTGCCTACTACCTTGAAAAGCACAATTCAATGTTGTTGTGCAACTCGTATGGTAGAATCCTACGCATGCTCTGCAATTTCGCTTCACTGCACACGGTGCCTATAGGATGGTGTGGATAGTTACTGTCAATGAGCTCAGTATGAAAGTTCTTCCATGAAAGTTCTTCTATTCTATGAAAGTTCGAAACGAAAGTTCTTTCACATTTTGTATATGCAGTGCACTTATGTTTTTCAGTGGCTAGGGGTGCGAGAATATTCAGAAGTTGGAATGCAAATCAAGGTCTATGCTGTTTGGTTTGGATTCAAGTTGAGGATTCACTGACTTGTCAAACATTCATCGAACGTGCGAGAGAGAATGGTGGAATTAAGTGAGGACTGCCCCGAATGGTCTTGCTGAAGAGAGCTGTGGTTGCTGCGTAGAGGCACCAGTTCGTGCAGGGAACGCATGGGGCAGATAACTTCTGCTCAAGGATATTCAGTCAACGAATGCACCACTATGAGGCAGCCTATGTGTGAACTTATCCTGATTAGGCAAATGTTTATTGTCCATTCGCACCGTGCTTCCATCCCTAAACAATGTGCGGTGCTGCGGGATCGCGCTCCTCTCGTTGAACGAGCTCGACACGGTGTATCGCCCACTTTTATTGCGATAGGAATTATAGGAACACTCCAGGTGCATTTCTGGCGTCGCCGTGAGGTTCTGCATAAAGTCCAAGGGCGATAAAATAGTCGCCGTGCACCGCATGCTGTATATGCGAGAGTGAGCCGGCGATGGCGGCTCGGTCTCGCGCACGCGACGGAGGAAAGCGGAGAGGAAGCGCGCAGTCTTCCCTCGTGCGCACAACTTCGGGGGAAGAGTAAGAGGGGGGGAGGCGTTCTACTCCGGGCGGCCCATCTTGAAAGCCATGTGCGACGGATTGAGTCCGCCTTGGGCTGTGTTTTCACGGTTCAGTTCGCGTTGATGCGAGAGGCAGCACGAAGGTCAAGTCGCTCGCTACTGCTGCCGCATTTCCTCACTGCAGCGTTTTGACAGCAAGCTTCCGCGGTCATCGAGTGAGACGTGTTCATGCTTGCTTGTGTAGGCGTGACACATGCATGCTTGTTAATTACGCCTGTGCGTGCGAGTTTACACGACCGATGAAACTATTATCCTTACTTCGTACAACTGTCCACTTATTTGCTATCGCAATCGATACTTCGCCTTTCGGGCGAAACTGCAATTTTTTTTTATTTTACTCTCGCTGTCCTGGTGCATCAGATAACTGAAAGCAATGGAGACACAATGGAAACCTGATATTACCCTGTGTTAAAAAATAAAATCAACTTATTATATATGATATTCAGAGGTACTTTTTTTCTCGACTATTCGTGTTTGATTTGGAAATCTCATTATTCGAACACCAACCCTTTAGTTACTATAGTTGCCTGCGACTTACCAGTTATAAACGAGACCTTATATACACATGTCATGGTACCCCGATTTCACGTGAAGGTGACGCCAATCCTGTAAATGCTACATCTTGCCCAACTCCGTGAATCGCTGCAAATGCTATACGAGTCTCATCAATCTGTCAGAAAAGGGGACCATAAAATAAATTAAGGCTCCTCATTGTCCCCCTCTGACCGCCTTCCCCGTGTCGCCGGCCGACTGAATGTAAGCTTCGCGGAAGGATTAGTATCGTGTAATGGGCGAACCGTCCGGAGCGTATAACTCCGAAATAACTGTCACCATCTGACGCTGTATGGCGAACTCCAGAATATAGATACACGATTACATCTGCACATCGCACCTACTAGCATGTCGGCCGTCACGACCATTACACTACGTGCCCTGTAGTGGTCAACTGTAGAATGCAACATGTGAGCAACAGGTGGCCGTAAGTGACCGCAAGCCGGTAGCCTATACGGTATTCCCGCATGTTGTATGCACGGTGAATATACCCGAGATATATATACGAAGCCCGGTGTCAGGGGACTCTGCCCTAATTATTGTCAGCGCAGAGAATTTGGAGGCCGCGTCATGCGGCGTCTCTTGGGGCCACTAGCCATGTCGTTCTCCTTGACGTCGACGACCACATCGTTCTGCCTGTCGTCTGCTTCCGAGCCAGACGTGGCACGCCGCCCGTCGTCTTTCGAGTCGACCCGGCTCGCCGATGAACCTCTGGCCACCGGGGACTCGTCGCCCGCTGCCTCCACGATCCTGTTGCTTCCTTTGTCTAGTATGGCTAGGAGGTCTGGGTCTACAGTGTCTTCTGCTGCACTGTCCGTGTCCTTCGCAGCAGCGCCTCGCTCCTTGCCGACCATTCTGTCTAGTTCGTCGTGCTGCTCCCGGGAGTGGACTTTCTCCCATTCAGCAGGATATCTGTATGCGCAGATGCGCCGAGCTCTTTTTTAGGGTGGCAGGCGTTGATGAGAATCAGTCTATCCTTTCTTGGCCTTCGACAGTACCCTAACGTTATAGAGAGCGCCGCAATACTGTAACTAAACATAGATTACAACAATGGTAACAGTCTGAAACTCGTACCTTATTACTACTTTCTTATTCTTAACTGCACTATACCGTGTTATTTTATGCTTAAAATATGATTTACATACCTAATGAAGTCGTTCCTTCCTTTCCACGCTGTAAACACCCTTTCGCCAAACTGAAATGTGCAACAATGTGGTTCTAAAGGTGTTCTGATCACCAAAACAACTTTTTCGTTTCCGCAACAATGTATTATTTAGCTAAAACACCCTTTTGGATATACAAAGGCTGTTTTGGGCTGTCAAAACACCTGTTCTGTGTACATGTCACCCTGCTGATAGTTGGAGGGGCCTATTAGCTGACTATATCGAAACGTGTTCTGGTAGAAACTCACTGTTTAATTACGTAAAACAGATTCTACCACTGTCACTAAATGGCAGGTTGAAACACTATGGCTGTACAGGGCGTAACTATCATGCACAATGATTTAAAGATATGCAAATGCCACGTAGCTGGACAGAACCAAGGTAATGTTGTTTGCCATCGCTTCGAGATACTCAAATTATTATTTCTTTGCATTCCGCATAATTACATAATTAGTCTTAATTAAGCAACTTCTCAAACATTACAGTTAGATGGAAAGTGTCAGTAAGAAAATTGTAGAGCAACATGAGAAACTCCCAGTGAAGCTTTCTGTTGCTTAATACGTGCTACATAAAAGCATTTTTGCGAGCTTGAAAGAAGCCCACGAATACACACAAAATTGGCGCGCGACTGGCCGCTCGAGGCACTTTGCGTGTATTCACGGGCTTCTTTCAGGCGTATTTATGCGGCACTTATGAGCAACAGAAAGCTGTATCGAGAGTTTTTCATGTTGCTCTACAATTTTCTCATTGACACTTTCCACCTAATTCTTATATCTTAGGCATAGGTAGAAAATTAGTGTATATATACTACAGGCAGCGTGAACGGTGCTGTTATGCAAATGTGTCGTTCCTATGTGCACTCTGTGCTGGGGTTACTCTGATGTGTGTGTGTGTAGGATGAGTGTCGAAAGGGCTGTTGTGAACGTCGCCCTATCATTATATAGGGTGTCCCGAAATTCACGCAAGAAGTAATTTTGATAGAAAACACAGGTGTGTAATTAAAAATTGCTTCTTCTGGTTATTTATGGAATAGTATGTAGGGTAAATGGCATCCGTGGCTTTGCTGACGCACCGCACTTTTTTGTTAAAGTTTTCCATGACCGTTTTGCATAAGTGTGGTTGAATTTCCTCGATACAGCGCGCTCAATTTCAATTTCCACCTCCTAGGCGTTGGTAGTTGTTGGCGTAAACCTTAGACTTAAAAAAAAAAAATTAGACGATCGATTCGTAGTTGATAAATTTAAATCACTATTCGTACCATATTTTGTACGAAAACGGTCAATTGCAGCTGCCAGACCGTCATTCTTTTTTAAACATTGCTCAACAATAAAAATGCCTTGATCTTTGGTACGGCGCTCCATTTTTAATAACACTGAATTATCAGCTGTCACCTCTCTAACTTCTCTAACCCTCTACCCTCTAAAACCCCTCTAACTTCGTAAAGTAGCGACGCTCTCCTCCTCCGCCTTCACTCCTCCTCGTTTCTCCTCTTTCACGCTCCCTCCTAAAGCCCCTCAATTTTCCAAAAGTAGCGCCATTCTTAGATCTTTCCGCCACCCGCTCACCCAGGCGCTTCCTCCTCCACTTCTCCTGTCGCCGCACATGCGTTTCCCCGCAGGCCGGCTGAGGCCGGTGAACAATAGAAGGCAGCATCCACGTGACCCTGCGTTCCCGGATGTTGGTTCCCTAAGTTGGTTTCCAATTATCCCTATGGGGCCACTGAATACCTAGTGTGTCACGTGATTGGGGAGGTTTCTTCCCTGTATTATTGCCGGAATATACAACAACCCTAGTGCGTGCAATGACGCAAAACCACGTGCATCCAAATGCCGCCTCTCCGCTTCGGAATGGCGCACGTATGTGATCGAGCTGCCATCGGCGATGACGATCGTCGCTGCGAATTTTGCAGCAAACTATTCATACAGGGGAAGAACATGCTGCAACACATCAGGAACGTTCACAGAATGGCCGTGGGTGTCAAGAAATTGATGAAATGCGACGTATGTGGGACTTCCCTGCTTACAATGGAGAAGTATTCGGTGCACCAGATCACTGCGCACAACTTCGAGGCTGACTACGTGCACCTGTGTTCCGGAACAATAAGGGTGAGGAACAGTTTTATTAAGTTTATTCTCAGTCATCGTGAGCAAATGACGTTTAAACGCAATATTATATGTCGGACTTTTTTAAATTTCTTGTGCGCAGTGTGCCTCCAAAAGCAGCTAGTTGTTTATACCTTGCGGGCCTTTGTTTTTTCTTTCTGCATCTGTTTCGCGAAGAGCAGCTTTTGCGCAGGTGCCCAATTTATTTCGTTGGGGTATGTTGAACTTTGTATCCTCGTTAAATATAATTTGTTTGTTTTGTATGGTCATGTGTGCGCGCACCCAGCGATGCGCTACATGACGTACGTTTGGCATGGTCTGCTTTCCTGCACAGCAAGTGGAGTGAAATTTGACGTTTGTACATCTTTTTTTCTTTTTTTTAAGCGACAGGAGTAAGCTGTTCTGCGTTCTGACGTTGCTCTGTGCCACATGCGTGCGTGGCCTAGTCTTCGCCTCAATCACGTTGCAATGCGGCAGAGACGCAGAACCGGGACCATACTTGAATTTGCGGATGTCGCCGGGATGGTTTCCCAGCGTATTGTTGGCAAACTCTTTATTAGTACATTTCATAGAATAGAGCGAAATGTGACGCTCGCGCACCCCCCCCCCTTCTTTTTTTTTTTTTTTTTCTTGAACGAGAGGAGGGATTTGCTCTGCGTTCTGACGTACGTTGCTCTGCGCTACTTGCGTGTGTGGTGCAGTCTTCGCCTCAGTGCAGGCCGCAATAGGTCCGAATGCAGACGACGTATGTCCAGGACCACACTTGCAATTGCGGCTGTCAGCGGCTTGCTCTCCCGGCGTACTTTGGGAAAATTCTTTAGTAGTACCACAGTCCTTCAATTGAAGGACTCTGGTTGTAGATTTCATAAAATAGAGCCAAATTTGACGCACGCGCAATCGTTTTTTCTTTAAGAGTGTGTTACAAGGCTACTTGGTAAGACATCTTTTTGTGAACTTAAACTGCGCTTGGCAAAAGACACCAATGTCGAAGAAGACGGGACGAACGCAGACTAGCAACTGGTTTATTGAAATCACACATAATGCTGCCTCCTCGAACCAGGCGCATGCCCAAGCCAGATCATAACCGCGTGACGATGGAACACTCCCTCGCCAAGCCCCTATCTACAGTAAAAAAAAATCAAGCTCTTCTTGAAAAGAAGGAGCTTTTCAAGAAGAAACTGAGAGAAGGGATTCACACTGCTCTGGGGCGTAGCTTGCACCACGTGCTCTCAGTTTGTCTTTGTCTTATCGTAACAGCATTGCTGTGAATGTACAGTCTGATTCAATATTGAGGAAGGAGTGAGCATAGATCATGCTTAAGTTTCATATTTGTTTCTTATTAAAACAAAACTAATATGATAAATTTTTTGAAGTTATGGCGCATTGCATATTTGAAATTCAATTTTAACAGAAATTTGAGCAATATCAAGGGTGACCTCATGACACAGTCGAGTTGAAGGTGAGGGAGTAAAATAAATGCTACATTACCCGTGTACAAAGCCTTCAAAGTGATTATTTTTGTTTGCATCTCTCTCCACAAAGTACTTGTCACCATCTAATGCTATTTGTGCTTTTATTACAGAATTTCATGAATGGAAAGCAGAAGAAGAGGGTAGCAAAAACTGCTGGTTCATTTTGCCCAGGGACTCCAAAAAGCTGGCCAGTGGAGAGACAAGGATCCACTATTACTGTAATAGATCAGGCGAGGCAAGGAAAAAGGAAGGTCATAGTGACCGTCGGGAGAAAAGTCAGGGGAGCTGTAGGTCTGGTAAGATATGTCTTTCATTTATTACCGTCACAATGGACAACACTCAGAGTCTGACACCTGAAGGCACCACCATAAAAGTCAGGTATCAAAGAAACCATTATGGTCATAAACCAGAAATTCAGCACTTGAGAATGAGTGACAAGGAAAAGGCCAGTGTAGCAGATAACCTAGAAAGGGGTGTGCCCATGAAAACCATACTAAAGCGAATAAGAACATCTGTGGCATCCAAGCTGAGGCCAGTGCACTTGGCAGAGTGCTCAACCCTGCATAACATCAAACAGCAGTTTAACATTGCTGCTCCTGAACGTTGTCACACTAATGACGCTGTCAGTGTAGACACGTGGGTGCTTGTAATGAAAGAAAAAGGTGAAACACTTGTCCGCCTGTACAAGGCACAAGGTGCAGTGGACCCAAGTGGTACATTTTCTTCAGCAGACTTTGCTCTTGTTCTGATGACAGAGCCTCAGAAGGAGCTACTAGAAAAATTGGGCCCTGCAGGGACTCTGTGTCTTGACTCCACACATGGAACTACAGAGTACCAGTTTGAGCTGACCACTCTTCTGGTGCTAGATAAAAAAGGATCAGGTGTAGCTATAGCTTATTTCATCTGCAACCAGATGAACGAGCAAACTTTGACAGCATTCTTCAAATCTCTGGAGTCGGCCATGGCCCAAAAAGTGGCCGCTAAGACATTGATATCTGATGATGCCTCGCAATTCTACAAAGCATGGTCCAGGGTCATAGGTGCCGCAAAACAGAAACTTCTCTGTGCCTGGCATGTGGATAACAACTGGCGTAAGAAGACACTCGAGTGTGTAGAGAAACAGCTAAGGCCACATGTTTACCATAGTGTGTGGCTACTCTTAGAGTTCCTCGCGGAAAAGGCATTTGAAGATTATTTTAAGCAATTCCTTTCTAGTGAGGAAGAAAAACTGAGGGACTTCCTCAAGTACTTCAAAGACCACTATGCAGTTAGGCCACAAGAGTGGGCCTATCGCTTTAGGACTAGAGCAGCTGTCAACACTAACATGCACCTTGAGAGCAAGCACAGGACGTTAAAGCATACTATGCTGGAGAGAAAACAGAATAAGCATGGTGACAAACTAATTTCTGCCCTCATGGACTTGACAAATCATTTTTTAATGAAAAGGGCTAGCCAGATGATGAAAGGGGCAAAGGGTAAGGAGCTGAGAACAATTCAGAAGAACGACAGGTCTGGCATTGAAATGGCAGCTTGTGCCAAAATAAATGAAGATGGCATATGGACTGTGCCATTTCAATCTATTAAAGGGCTCTCATATAAAGTGTCAAAAGTGAAAGATGGTGCTTGCTGTCCTTTGAGGTGCAAGGAATGCGCAGTGTGTGTGCAAGCACAGTCACTGTGTGGTCATCACTAATCCAACTAGCAGCAACAAGGCCCATGAGAGCTCACCCAAAGAAGCATGTGAGGCAAGTCGGGCATTGCACATTGTACAGAGTATAACAAAGCTGGAAGCAGCCAAAGCAGTGTCAAGCTCAACACTCTTAAGAGCAAAAATGGACTCAGTCAGACAGGCAATATCAGATGGTGAAGTCTCTGAGGGTGTGGCTGAGAAGGCAAACAATTTGTTTGAGCCAGTTTTCATGCTTGTGGAAAGTGAAAGTGACCCAAAAAGAAAGATGCCAGACCATTCAAATGAACCAGCCAACAAAAAAGTTGTGCACCTGTTAAGATTTCACTCTACAAAAACCCCTAGATTGTCGCAGCCATCATCTAGCCTTTCAAGGCCCACTGAAGCTCGAAAGGAAGTCCTTAAATAACAGCTTAGGGACAGCAACATAGAAACTGAAGAGATAACCACGTCAGCAGGGCACGATTACTGGTAACAAGCCTCCAGTGCAGTTAGGAAGAGAGAAGTGGTGCAGTAGTGCTGTGCTGTCATGCCTTATAGAAGCAGGTTGAGGGCTTGCATATAAACAAATCATGACATGTGGTCTCTGATGATTAGCCCGTCTGTTTTTGTCTGTGGTGTGCAGCCATATGTCACAGCTGGATGGTATGTGTGTTAGAGCACGAGAGATGCCTCCATGCTTGTTGTATGAGCTGCTGCTAAGTATTCTGTGAAAATAGGTACAGACCCAGTGGTTATCTCTGGTATGTGGCAGCTGTTGGATAGTAGTGTGTTCGAGCACGCCTCCATGCTTGTCATATGAGCCGCTGGTATGTCTGTACATAGATGTAAGGAAGCGCATTGGACGGTTTGTAGTGTTTCAGTGTGCAAAAGCCTCCAATGTGTTTTGCTACTTATAAATTTGTGTAAACACTCAGTAGTGCAGTAGTCATGATGTTGCACTGCTGAGCTCAAGCCTGCGGGTTCAATCCCAGCAAAGGTGGCTGCATTTCAGTGGTGGTGAAATGAAAAAAAAAAGCATGTAGTTGAATTCAAGTGCACATCACAGAACCCAAGGTGGTCAAAATAATACTGAGTCCCGCACTGTGGCATGCCTCATAATTCTATCTAGATGTTGTGTTCCATGTGATGTTCTTTATTGCCCATTTGAATAAACTTTTATTTTTCAGATTACCAAAATAGAGGGTATATGCAGTGGTGTTGTGTGCAGTCTGGATAAGTTGCTCTGGTCATGAGCACTCAATGAAAACTTCTGCATATTTGGCTGCAGCAGACAGTGTCATAATGATAGTAAAGACTATGCAGAAAGCTTTAGGCCACTCTACATATCAGATCAGTTTTATATTGCATCCTTTATGGTGCTTATGGTGGCAGAATAATAATTGGCAATGCTTCCTTACACATTTAATATTTTTCTTTTGGAAGAGCAACCTTGGAAGAATAATCTACAACAATGCTCCTACCTTCTCTTTCACTGTCTCCCCATTTCTTTTCTACACTTCAACTTCATTCTACGCACTATCTTATTCTCCTCTTCATCCTACATTGACGGTGTGGGAAAGTGAGCTAAGCGTGCATAAAGATTGCTGTGCAGAACTTAATTGCAGCACTGACGAAGACAAATCTTTGTCAAAAGGTTCATTACAGCTACATTCCCCCTCCAAACACTGTTTATCACTTCAAGCCTTCATATTCCTGTGAGCTTTTGTCTTGTTTAACAGTTGTAACAGTCATACTATTTATTACTATCAATAGCCAGCATACATTTAGCACTGCAAAGTGCTGTTTAGAAGACGTGTGAGTTTCTACTTCCCTTATGATAAACACTCCAGACATTCAGTCTCTAATTTATGAAAATCTTTCAAACATTGCCAGTGATGACCACCATATGGGTTAATGTCAGCATGGGACTGAGGCTTTCCCGCAAAAAGAACAGTTATGTTTTGCTCATATCATGTGACTGACAGTTTCTGCTGTAATTTTTGCACTTGTCAACTGCACTGTGAAGAGTTCGTTTCTGTGAATATGTGCTGGCCTGATTCTTCTTAATCACGCATTTCAGATCTTGTGCTGTGAGATGAGGAGGTGTAAAATAAAAACACCGTGTAGATTTCACAATGCCTTTAAGAAACCACGCAAAGCTTGGAGATGAAGCATTACATGCAACTTGAACCAAGTGTCTGGACACAGCAAGTGAAAGTTGTTTTGTCATGAGTGAGGGTGTCGGCGTTACTTGTAACTGCCTTTAAATAAAAGTTTGTTTCAAAACAGTGGCTCAACTCTGTGTTCCCCTGGTAAAAAACAAAACCATTGAAATTTGCAATTCTCTTTTTAAACATAATTGACCAATATGAATAAAAAAAAACTTTATGAATCAAGATATAAGCTTGCCATACCATGGAAACACTTGAAACTCCTTTTGAGAAGCTTACTCATACGCGAACACATTATAGCAATTATTTTCAATCGTATACCCACAATTTGCCTCGTCACCATGTCAAGTTTCAAGGCAGATTTTTTTTTAGACTCCAGGAAGCCGTATGCTGAATTCTATCCATTGTTTACTGCATTGCATTTGATTTTCTATAACAAATAAAATCGAATTCTCAAATAACAAATAAATGAATTGATTGCACCGACGCTCACGTTATAATTATATGCTATTATTATTGACTAGTCTTTTATATATATTCTTGGAGGGTGGGGGCTGCACTGGTGGCGTTCTACGAATTTGCGCCGCGTGTTTGTGCGGGTAAACTTAAGCGCAGAATTTTTTTTTTGCGCGTTATGAAAACAATGCACTGCAGGTATTTTAATTAATGCAACGAGCTGTATGAAATATCAGTCAAGGGGTTGGAAACATCGCTATAGAGAATCCCGACTATTTTATTTTGCGTGTGTGTATTTGGAGTTGATGCACAGTTTTCTTTATTTACTTATTTTGGCTACATTGCGCCAATTGCGCTTCCATAGAATAAAGAAACGCGCGCTTGCCGACTCGATCGCAAGGGGACAGCCTGATCAACATCAATATCAGCAGCAATGGCGGATTTGCGCTTGCCGTGGCGCTTGCGAAGTTTTCAATAGTTTTCGCCTTATAAGTGATTCTTTTGCTATTTTAACGTGTGGAGGTTCATTGTACGTTTGTTTTTTCAAGTTTGGCATGTGTTTTAACACATGTGAAGGTGTAGTCTTTTCTTCTTCAGCGGATATATGTACAAGACCCCGTTCACCGTCTATCAGGTAAGATGTGTACGTATGCTACACGCAAGCGTAGTGCTTCATTAAGCCACAGTGCACTACAAAGTTAAGCATGAACGGTACACAAAATTCACAAGTTCTAAGTATTGCCAAGAACAACCATTGATTGGCGAAGTTCTCACAGGTGTTGCAGAAGTTGTTGGGCGCGGCAGTGCTGAACGTAGCGTTAGCGGCTTAAATCGTGTTTTTTTACTAGTAACAACGTGTCACTATTTCATATTATTGGCGGCGTCTCCAGGACACCAAATCGGTAACGGGGACACCAGAGCTAGAACCCGGACTGGTCCATGGGTTGGGGCTCGCCGAGGCCTGCGCGTGCTAGTAGTATATCTATGATGCCCGTAGGCTGTGTGTAAGTCGTACTTCCCGAATTTTCTGACGCATTTTAAGATCAGCTGTCCGCTTTCGCGGACAAGAAAGCAGGAGTCAGGGTGGTCCGTGGGTTGGGGCAACATAACCTGCTTCCAGTTTGGGACCGCCCTGCTTCCAGTCTAATGCTCTCCTGAGGCCTCTGTTTGCCGGTTACATGTGCCCTCCTGGAGCAGTACTTGTAAATGAATCCGATCTATAGTCGCAACGAAAAAAGCGCCCCGCGACTTCTACAACACCAGTCAGAACCTTGCCCATTGGTTTACCTATGTGTGGCCGCAAATACCTGAAACTCAATGCCAGTTCAACATATTTGTTGGCAAGGGTGTCAGGTCGTTGCTTTGTGTGGAATCGGCCTTTTCTCAATTCTTAAGAATTTAACTGGAATGCACCTGACCAGTGCTGCTCTGTGGTGCTTGCCACCAATCCCTTGGACAGGGAAGACATGAGTATCCCTGTGCATACACTTTATACGCAGTAGTGTGACCGCTTCCTTTGGGAAACTACCACGTTAGCGATATTGTGAGCGCAATGTGGCTTTCCTTCATCTTCCTCATCCGTACGTAGTGTGTCGCTTCTTCCTCGCCATAGCTCTAGCTCGGCACGAATAAAGCGGTTCCTTAGAAGTGCTGGGGTTCTGCATACCAAGGGCATATAAGGTAACAGTGCTTGTGCCTTTAATATGTCGCATTCGATCATTTTGAGACGTGGTGGTGTTCATGCGTTAGCACAATTCCAGGACATCCACAATGTAAGAGGTACATGATTCTCTAATTGTATACTCTCTCCAGGCCTTTCTCACAACCTCAGCACAAGTAGTGGGAGCATAAAAAAACTGACAAAGCTGGTGCATGAATGTTGCCCAGTCAGAAAGATCTGGCTCTTGGATCAAAGCCAATTTTTTTTTTACATTGTAGAGCCAGACGGGCATGCTTTGAAGTTTCTAAGAACTGTCCCACCATTGCTGACTCTGTTGTACATTTATCAAACCACTTGATTCTCACCAAGCTCAAGCTATGGTGACAAAGACGCGCCACATGCTTTACAGTCACATATTGCACTCGCAATACATCTGTTATGCCAGTTTGCCGAAATGAGCATGCACAGTAGTGACGAATTCACTATGCGTGCACAGGGATTTGCCTTTCCTGTCCTATGGGCTGTTGGCAAGCATCACAATGCTACACTCGTCAGGTACACCTCAGCTTTCAGTATGTTTACATTCGGTTGCATGAACATGGAGGGAGTGCGTTCGCTGTAATCAGTACCACACATTTTGCTAATGTAGGCTTGAGTGGCTTTCCCATGTCTCCACTAAATAGTCGGAATACTTCCATGCATGATAGAATGATGAGCATTTAACCTCCAGACATGTAGCAGTCTTTATACCACTGCAAGGCAGAAGCAGCCTTCTCACCATGTTCACGGTCAAATAAATCCCATTATTAAGGCATTTTATGGGCCTCCCAAACCGCCTGCACCACCTGAATGATGTGACTTGTTGTTGCACCTGGCTGTTCATTTCATTTGGCATCCTCTGTTCGCACATATTCGTTTCCAATAATTCAAGAAAATTGCAGGGCTGGTTCGCAATCTTTTCTGTTTTCTTTATTTTTTTTATGGCCTTGTAAAACTGAGAAACGATAATGAAAAAAAGAAACAAAGGCTGCCTTCCTGTTCACCAGTGAAAGCATTGTTGCTTAGAAAGAGGCGCAGAAAAAGATGTATATGCATGTCGGACAGCCTGCACAAGGTTTTATCTTTGTCTCTTCAAACATTGCGTACCTGCGTCAGTGGACTCGCTGTTCTGTAGCATTATCCCTGGCAGCGGAAGCACTGTCCCAGAGCTCTAAAGAGTCATCGGAAGCACAGTGCTAAACCTTCATCCTTGAAATGTGAAGAACGTCACTGGACAGGACGAGAGATGACAAGGTGAGACTGATTGGGGCAATGTTGTGGTGATGGGTGCCACCTGGTTGAGCGCACAGTATGGTCCCCTGTCCTGAGAAAAGCTTTTCTGGGAGCTCTACACAGTGGAAAGGGGACCAGAGAAGTACAAGTGCACCAGGGGAGAAATGAAAGTCGCATTGTGAAGCATGGTACTGTCATTTCTGGTTGCTTCATGACGCAGTAATGATAGTCGCAGCACAATATTTTCAATTTATTCTGGCAACTCATGATATGCAAGTGAATGCTGCTTACTCTGATCATGTGGCTGCGTTTCAGTGCTTGGATATTTAAGGCCACGTTGCAAAATGCACAAGAGATTTATAATCGACTTCGTATACACAGAAAATACAAGAACAGTTCTAATAGCACTGAAAAGACAGAGCATTCATGGCGTCGTTCAAGCTCAGTGTCCGTGAGCGTGCACAAGAACTAGTCACAAGAACTGATGTTATGACTGGCCTGTGTGGTCAACGATTTGTGTCGCGCCACCAAAGCAACAGCGAAAGGCTGGACCCTTTAGATACGCCGAGCCGCCTGCAACCGTTGGAAAACGCCTAGGAGGCCCCAATAGCAATAAGACCTTATCATTTGTGCAGGCATTTTCGCCTTCTTACCCACGGCTTGCACAACACCCTGATGTCTGCTTAGTCTCCACAGTGTTGTCTCCCTTCAGCAAGTGGGACGATTAAGCTTCGTGTGTGCATTCGTTATTTCTCTTTGTCCTCGGCAGGGAAGATGCCAGCGTTGTGTGCGTGTGTGTGTGTGTATGCGCATGTCAGTGCCTTTCCTTCTGAGCCAGTGGGGGTTAGAAAATTAGTTGAACACTTCCATGTATCGAGCGGCAGCCGCCAGCGTGGAGAGTGTTTTCTCTCTCCTTTTCTTGAGCGAGGGTATTCCAAACACTATAAAGGACGTCTTCGCTAATGGACTTCAGCCTTCAGTTTTTGAGCAAACTAGCATGTCTGTCGCTCACCATCGGGAAACTTGCAGAGTTGACCACTCCGTAACAATGTGAAGTAAACATTCATTGCTACTCGTTGAATTGTTGCCGTATCTCCTGCCTGGCCCCCTTGGCACTCATGAGCCGCTGCAAAATGCAGTCAGCGGCACGATCCGACAACCAATGGTAAGCTCCAGACCACCAAGCCCATGCTACTTCCACAGTCTTGGGTTCCCATCTTTAATACGGAGCAGCAACAAAAAAAGAATTGACATCTGTGAATAAGGTATGCGGATGTGGGCTGCTTCCCTTGAACATAGGAGGCAAATGCCTTCAGGAAGTTCAGTTGCACTTTGTTATATGAAAAGGCATCTCACCAAGATTGGAAGTTGCAAACCGACAAGTGCAGTGCATAGATCACACACTAACAATCCTGTCTCCAAATTATCAAAATGATGCACAGTGGGAAAACAACTGAAATTTTAAACAAAAGCCATCATGGTCTCAACGAAGCCCTGCTTCAGCCAGAGTCAAGGTTACATGCACAAATGTCTCTATGTAAAACGTGCTGCCTGCAATATCACCAACCATGGCACGTGACTTTCGTAAGCCAACCAATGTTAAATGCCATCCCTGGATATGTGCCCCACAGCAAAAAAGGAAGAGAAGAAAAAAAGGAAAGAAAAGACGGCTCGTAAGCGAGTATGACGTGAACCCTTGGCTCCGTCATGGGGGAAGATGAAGAAGGAAGATCACTAGGAGGCAAAGGGGCTGAGTGCCGTCACTTTTAGCACTCGCGTCCTGGCAGCGTGAAAATGCAACATTTCAATTTCTTCCATTTCCTTTAATAATGAACTAATTAGAAATATTTGTTTGAGGAAATGCTCCCTTGACGGCATCTTACAACTTCCAATGTACCTATAACTAAAATTTGCCATGGTGCTTAATGAGAGGGGCTTTTCAGCCCAAATTAGATCCTGCAGGCTATAGTACTGTATGGAAAATATGGTACATGGAACTGTAAAATTTAATTTTCCACAGCAATTTCTACCTGTGCAGTTGGAGTTGGCTTTGTCATAGCATAGATATGAGGACCGTGAAACAACCTTTATTCCCTAAAGATCCTGTCCTGTAGTATATTTGAGCATTTACATAAAGGCATGGAGACCCTCAGTGTGTTGCAATCTAAGTGGCAGCATATAGGTGGTGTGTGCTGCCTGTAGAGATGCCACTGTAACCCATCTATGTATTGGCGGATTTCTGAATTGTGGATGGGAGAAGGCTCATGGCTGCTCTGCCTTTGCACCAAGCACTGCAGAGCACAGTGCTACAATTTTCTGTTTGTGCAGTTCGAAGAAAATTATTCCTGCAGTGGCAGTGACTACACAGAAAATGCACCCTACGAGAGTGGACAGAGTTCCAATGTGACTGTGGTTTGAAATGGTCCAGCCCCTGTGTATACAAGCACCGATTTTCCCAGACAAGTGTGACAGTGCCTGGCTTTGAATGCAGTGTGCTGCTTCATAAATATTGCAGTTGCCCAGCACTAAGCTGCCTGGATTATGTGGTTGCCATAATGACTTCTCTGTACCTGTGGGACAAATATTTGCACTCGAAATAGCGACAGCAGCCATGCATTTCCTGCTGACATAGAATTAGGTTCCACAATGTCATCTGATGTATGCACATGCTGTGATGTGGTTGGTGTGGCCATGCTCTTTTTTCCTCCCTTCAAGTATGCTGGTAAACTGCCACTAGTTACAGATGTCTGCAAGGAGTGCACACTGTGTGAGTGCTGCACATGAATTGAAATTACGATCACCACAGTGATGATAAAGGACACATTGAAAGGTAATCTGACAACACTTATCAAGACTGTCTACAAGTTTTCTGTGAGAGATTTCCTCAGGGTTGACAAAAACCATCTTAGGGACCATTTAATGGGGTGTAACCGCCCACATTATGAGATGGAAGAAAAGGAAGCCATTAGGATTTCTCTGGTGGTGCAAGGTGCTCAAATAGATGGCTTTGATTGCAGTAGACATAAATATTATCATTCTTTCTGTCTGGGCACATAACTTCTTTGCCAACCTCTCTGTCATCTCTGTAGCACATTAATTTAGGATAGTAACTCCACTCTGACGCAGGAGATAAAAGTGCATGCCAGACATGCTGACCACACTGACTTGGAGAGTGCCACTTTCTTAAATGTGGCAAAAGTCTGTGTTTTGGGCGAAATAAGAGCTCGTAGGCAATTTTTATCTGTGATAAACAGAAATATGTGCTGCCAGTGGTCAGACGTCATTGAGGTCGAGCTTCTCAAGCAAGTAGATGCCATCGAGAAGACCAAAGAAGCCAGTGATTAGCCATTGTGCGCAGCAGCTTCAAATGGCAAAGTCCAGCTGGGATTTCTCTGCACAAGGTCACCAAGTGGCATTCCTAAGTAACAGATATTTTTTACCCTAAACTGCTACCCTAGAGTGGCTGGAACATGCACCGTTCGTTCCAAGCATGCAGCTGTTATCAAAGCTTAGTTTAGTCAATTATTGAGGCTTAAGATCGTTTTAATGTTGTACAGTAGAAAACAATTGTAAAAGAATGTAAAAAAAATTTGAACTGTGTTGACTCTTTGGTGGCATACTGTTGCTATTCCTGAAGTTACGTCCTCAAATGACTTATGCTCCAGGTATTTGAGTAAAAACTATGGGTGTGGAAATATCAATTTTTTAATTTCAAAGCTAATTCGAATAATGAAACCTAAGTGCGAAGCGAATATTTTTCGAATATTAATACTATTGGTATTGCAAAAATCCATTTCTTTTCACCAACCAGAGGTGCAAAATAGTTATACTACATAGACTGCATAGCAAATAATGTACAGGGATATTATGCTTCGTGGTTAACAAAATTCTCTAATACAACACTTTTGTTTGACAATGTCATAATTGTAGTTACTTAATGTTTCATGAAGCAAGGACAACAGCTCAACATGTTCGAAGAGCAGTGACACCTAGTGCATGTCACCATCGATTCAGACATCAAAAAGAGCTGCTTAAGTGTCTGGTATCAGCAGGTCGCCCTTCGCAAGCCGAGCCAACAGTGGGCACCACGCTTACACCATCGCTCAAACGGATCTTCTTTTTGGACCAAAATGTCATCATGCAAATATCTTTAAACCTGCGATTGTGGTAGTGAAAATTTCTGCCACGAGTGAAAATTTCTGCTGGTTGATAAGCTCATCAGAGTCTTTCCACAGTGCTGATGTGGAAGTGGCCCGTTCAGAAGCTTTTATTGTTGAATGCATACTTCGGTTCCTTGGTGATGAAATTACCCTTCCTTTCTCTAAATCCAAGGGCGAGATCTCGCATTCTGAATGTTTGCTTGCGCTCTCATTATTCGCCTTCACTGTGCTTTCGTCAGCGGTCGTCTGCTTGGTGAAGCGGGAGCGCCAATTGAACACTGCCTACTCACTGATGTAGGAGGTGAAGCAAACATTCAGAAAGAAGCTGGCGCAATTTCATCTCAGGTTGTTAATCCAGTTTGACATTGAAGCATCCTGGTAGTATTAAAGTACTTTAGAATGAGGTTCCAGAAGCATTGCCAAGTTTGCCACTTGGTGAAATTTGTAGTTTGGAACAATTTAGGCTCTTGGCAAGATTAGCAGTGAACACAGAGGTTTACACATGGCGATTGGTGTTGTCCAAATGCATGAAGAGGTCACAGTATAGGTACTTAAGCTAGTGTCGGGTAACCATAAGCACCCGCAGGGGCCCCGTGACAGTGTCTCCTTTAACTTCAGATATGCTTCACTGCTTGATGATAAATATGCTTCGCCGCATAACACGACTCTGCTGCAGCAAAGGTGACTTAAACCGACAACAGCCGAGAAGGTGCAAATCGCACTGCGCTGCCTGGTTCTTGCTGTTGGCCTTATTTTTCTTCTTTTCACAGTGTCCTTACTGTAAGTGCACTCCAGAGTTACAATGCAGGAATATGCATGTGTGCACAAGCTTTCTTTCAAGAGTAACTCACGATCATAAGTTACGTCATCATGGTTTCGTACTATGTTACGGCATCATAAGCGAGACATAATAAAGGGGGTCTCAAAGGCTGCGGGAGAGACTAATCTTTTGTGCGAGATTGTGCTATCCTTGCTGCACGCAGTGCAATATTATGACTCTCATGTCTATGGTGGCATTGTCGATTATGAATGTTTCCTTACTGCGTTAAAAAAATGTGTAGTGCATCTTTCAGATAATAATGGCATTATAGCTTCAGAGTTGTTCCAAGTTTTGGGGACTTGTTCACTAAAAGTACATTATTAGAAAAGCTTTAGAATGTCTAGGTCATAATTGCATTTGAAGAACTGTAAGTCTTCCTACACATAGCAATTAGTAGCTTACTGTGCGATGTTGAAGGTGGTTTTTATTCATAGGCCCTACGCAGAGAGCAGCAACACAATGCCTGGCATGTGACCAGGGTTCGTAACAGTGTTTGCATTTCCAGTGCTCGTAACTGATTCCAGTATTAGTGCATAAATTTGCTTTATGAATTCTTTGTAGACAGAAGGTGCTTGAATATTGGTTGCATGAAATGCTCCAATGCACTGTATACGTATAGGGCGTCTTTTATTACCGTACAGATTTTCTTGTTTTCAAGTTATGAGCGCGGAAAATGTGGCATTCTTGCAGAGGAATTCCTCTAATGCACTCTCATTTCTTACAAATCTTGAAAGTTGCACCTAATTCAAGATATTCATCATTGAATTTCACTGGCAAATCGAGGCAATATTGGAACTGAGTGTGCTGGGAGTGCAAAAAAGAAGGTCCCGCTATCTCATCAGATGGAAACATCTTGGCCAGTCATTGTAGCTGCTGATACGACACACTTTGCCTGGCAAGCATGTGCGTCAGTGTGCCATATCAGGCTATCATTTAAGCTTTGTCCCACACTTCTTGACAGGGCACTGCCGCCTGATGTGGAGGAGGATGCACCAAGTTTTGATTGTACTCAATTGAGCGTGATAATGAATATCTCAAAATAAGTGCAATTTTCGAGATTTAGAAAAAGAAAGGGTGTGCGTTCACATGCGACTGCCTCCAAATATGCCATTTAGAAGGCTGCCGCCAAGTTACTAATAAAAAAAGTGACTGAATTTTTCAAAATTAATTTTCTGAAACTCTCATTATTAGCAGCATAGTGTGTCCACCTCACCTAGAAACTCCTTTGCAAAAACGCTGGGCTCTCCGTGCTCAAAACTTTTTGCTAAATATCTGCACGGTTAAAAAAAAGCAGATATGCACAATTGTTTATGCATGAAAGTCGTACACTATTTCAAGATTTTTGCCCTTCTATGCAACACCAGAAAAATTGGAAATAGAAGCTTCAGGTGACCTATCTGATTTGTTGCAAGTTGCATGGCCATATTATTGTTTTAATTTTTCGCCATTCCCTTTTACTGTGATGTCACCACTGCAGCTGCTCAATGGCTGTGGCTTTTCATTCCAGGTCACAAAGCTGCACCCAGGTAGAGGCAGATTCCAAAAATGCTTGTGTACTTAAGTATAGCTGCACATTACAGAAGCCGTAGCCCTCTTGTAGCCGAGTTCCTTATATTTTATTGGGATTGAAGAGCAACGTTTGTGCTATATCCCTCTATTTCAGACGAAATAATGTGCATAAAATTATATCTTCATTACTTTACACCATAGTACCAATATCTGTCGTGCGTTGATTTTTGATGTCTTTGCATTTGCTATAGCAAGGATTTTTAAACATCAGCCACAAAAGAAAAAATAAATGGTCAAAGAACCAAGAAATGGTGTGTCGCAGCTCCCTTCTTTTTTTAATTGGCGGCAAGTTTTGCACTCGTGTACTTCAAAAGAAGTGTTACCTTCCTGCTTTGGAACTTTGTGGTTTTGTTCTGCCAGCTGCTTGACCAAAACAAGCAAAATGTACTTCGGATATTCCACAATTCTGTATGCATTTGGTACAATAAAATTTGTTTCAAGAATGGACAAATGCAGTGATGGTTGTATTGAAAACTGCAACATGCCGATTTTAGTTTCATGCTTCATTAATTTTCTCAGAGCCCCAAAGCATGCGAGGTTTGAAAATATATCATGCGACGAAGTGCTGGCCTGCCATGACATTAGTGCACTCGGTCTAGAGAACTGATTGATGCTGCACATACATTGAACATGGTGGCCATGACCATCCCTCATGAATTGGCATTCCCTGCCTAAACCACCTCACCAACACAGCCTGTTAACAGCAAGAAAGCTGACGAGGCTTCCAAGAATTTCTATGCACTATTAGTATCGCCCTACTGAAATTACTCCATTTGTTTGCTGACAATTGTCTTGACGAAAGTGGAAGCCGAATCGGTTGTGTTCAATCAGTTTTATTTACATACAACCTATTATAATGTGGACCTTTCTTCGCCTCTTCAACTGTTCCACAGCTGCTGCTGCCATCTTGCATGCCACATCGAGGAGGGGGGCAATGTACATGGCAGGAGCATGGGCGGATTTTCCAAGGAACTCTGGAAAGCTGTAATCAAATTGCGGGCAAAGTTTAAAAAGTCTTAAATACAAAAAGGGTGAAGAGTGTTGTAACCTTGTACATTTTGATCACACCACATGTTTCAGCTGCAGCTGTAAGTGCCTTGTATCAACCAAGCTACAGTTCTTGCAATAATCCACTTTGTGATACTCGGTATGAATTGATAAGACTAGCTGCTATTCTAGTGGTTGTGCAGGCCACAAGGGAACAGTGCCTGGCCTTTGTGCTCGTATGTGTAAATTTCTCTCTTTCGGTCTCGCCCAAGCCACACCAAAATGTTATCCACAAGTGTCGTGCCAAAAAGGCCTGGCAACATCTTGTATTAAGCCGTTTGACCCATTTTATTGCACTGATGCACACGGTGCAACCAAATGTAGGAAATGACATCGCCTAGGTGATTAGTAAATTACCCTTCTAAAATACCACAAGAGCAACTTTGCTGTGGCAAGAGCCTTAGCAAAAACATAAGACACACACAAATATGAAGGAAAAGCGACACCTTCAAGTTCCCGCACCAACTCACCGTGACAAGCACAGATATTGACAGTGTCTGCTTGAGCTTAGTTATTTAGAGATACATGCAGTTGAATGCTTTTACGAGCACTGAGATGCCCCACTATGCTAGCTTGCCTTTTATGGCTATAGAAAGTTGTATGACATAAAAACTGTTTACAGCGCAAACACATGCAACCACAAAGTAAGGGACAGGACACAAGCGCTGACTGTCAACTAACATTTATTGTTAGTTGACAGTCAGTAACAGTAACAGTAACATTTAACATTTATTGAAGAAAGTTGTATACTGCCACAAGTCTGCCTATTCCGATTAGAATCTATATTGAAGCTGCTCTGAGCAACAGGTGGTATTCTATTTCAGCGCTAATGATACATTGAGAGTAGTGTGCCTGGAAGGAATAGACAAAAGCATTGCAGAAGCTGCAGTACTTTGTGCTCGCTGAATGATCACACGAGAAGGTAAAGATGCCATCAGAAAGCATCTTTCGTATGGAGTCTCTTTAAAAGAAAAACACTACAACTAGACATGGTGACAGTTGTGGGCAAACTAAAAATATAATGATAGTTCAAGGTGTGGTATGGCATGTTTATGCTATTTCTGAAAAAAATAAACACGGCAAGTGTGTCCATGCCAACAATTGACACAGGATGTGCAGATGCAAAACTGCAATACAGCACCACGCCGTCAAAACGACAGTATGCATGTGGTGGTCCAGCATCAAAACTTCAATGTCCCTACACTGCAACACTGGGTGGCCAGCAGGCACTGCTCTGTCGGGCACAGGACGTGGCAGCAACTATTTCTCCTAAGGATTCAATAAACGGATTTCTCTACCTCACCCGCCATGCGATGCGCCATGTGAGGGAATGACAGTGCCACTACTCTCACAGGATATGGATGGTGCACAACACCACCTTGAGCATCGGAGCGCACGTCTGTCTGTGAGCTCTTTGTACTACAAACACAAGTGGTGCATGCAAGGTAACATTTAACACATCACTGCCAAATGCCATCAACGAACAGAAGCAGCAAAGAAAGCTGCTTACATAATTTTCAGTGTGTCGGAACTGCATATTTTTTACATCCTGTCTGCATGCCGCATTGTTCATCACTGCTAAAAAGTGCATAGTTGCATGGTACTTTTTTTCGATTTTGTGCACTTTCTTTTGTCCTGAAAAAATAACCACATAAAAATAAAGCAGATGTTTCTCAATGAGCTGTAAGTACTAAAGTTGCTCAAAAGGGTAGTTTACTGAATTGATTGCATTTGAGTACTGCAGGCCTAGTTTCTTTCGGTCTTTCTCTTTTAAAGCCTCGGCACAAGTTAGCTAAAACACCCTGTATACTGGACAGCTTGCCTGGCTGCCCGCACCGCCGAGGCGGAGTATCTTACGTTTTTGTGGTGCACTTGTCGCCGTCTCCTGGCACCGGTCGTCCATCCTTATCGCGCACACGCCAGCGTCGTCTGGTGTTCCAATTGGCTGCAGCAAAGCGGACAGCTCTGGCGGGCAGGAAAAAAAGTGGTCCGCAAGCGATCGGGCTTGCTGCCACGTTTAACGCCTGCTTTTATCCGCCTGGCCAAGAGCTTTGCCCGGTTTAGCCGCTCCGCCTTCAGTGTGAACGTGCCTTTAGAGTAAAAAATCAACAGCTTACGCTTCCACATTTTTTGCTTGGTAGCTACATTCAATTTGCTTGCTCCTCGTCTTTTAGATGTCTAGGCTCCTCACATTTTAACGTGGCTGAATAGTGCACAAATCAGAAACTAGAGTTTCTGTGGCCTAGCCTTCTCACACTTGCAAGGATACCATCCAAAATTGACCTATTTTTCTTATGGGGTGCCCACTGATTATGACGATGCTGACATCGAAGGATCTCGAGTGGTTCTCTAGCATTTTGGTGACAAACGGAATACAGTAAATGCCGAGCTACAACTGACTTGATATCTGTCAGCACCAATGAACGCAGCAAGTATTCTCACTAAATTGAGAATCCAGCCCAACAGCAGATGGACACCAGTGGTTTGAATCCCCCGTGTTGGCAAATTTAACTGGCTGAAATCAAGCATTTAAAAGACGCACTTAGTTCCATCCCTTCAATCTGTGAGCATAATGAAGATCAAAGGTCAGGTTATGTGGCTGCAGCACCTTCTGTTCATGCAGCATACCTTGTGTGCAAGCCACATCTATTTACAACAGAAACAGCGCTTTCCACCCGTGAGCTAATGTTCGGTGTTAAAATATGGTAGAATTTTTTATCCAGCCAACGCGTGCACGCTGAAATCCAAGTGGTACAGCCAATATGTGCCTGCTTAATCACTGCAATGCACTGAGACACTTCCGACAACGCACGGCTGTACCAGAAAAGGTTTTAATTTTTTTCACTAATGCCATGTACTTATGAACTTTTATGAATGTACCTGCAGCTTTCGCAGGCTTCTCGAGCGTAAAGTGGCCTGTGTGTTATTGCTATTCAGCCGGAGTGCAATAGGAGCCAGTCAAATGAGTAAAACATGAATTCAGACTGGGATACATAGCGCAAAAAAATTACACAGGGACAAGCAGAACACAGGACGAGCGCTAACTTGCACTATGTATCCCAGTCTGAATGCATACCACCAACACGCCCAAACTTCTTCCCTGCTAAAACATGAAGTCAATGTGCACACAAAGACTACATGTACCCTTGCATGACTTCGTGCCACAGGTAGCCAACAGCTTCCAATTCACAGTTCTTGTAATATGCTTGTGGCAGCCATCTACAGTGATCTATTTGATTTAACGGGGATGTGTATGTTGGCTGAAAAAGAGAAAATATGCTACGAAATATATTAACACCGATGGATGCAATATATCCTTTCCGGTAGAGTTTTGCACAGAAAAGTTAGCAGATTCCATGCATATGTGAAAATCGGTTATAAGTGAAGCCTTTGTAATGTTCAGTAAAATGCAACCACTCGTTTACTTCTATAATTCTGCACACAATGCATGTCCTGGTCTCGTTTAGTTCATTTTTGTCCATACTCGGTTGCTTTCGATGCCGACTTTCAGACTTCTCTGTGGCTGACTTCTTAAATTTCCTGTTGTATACTTAATTTCTTGCCTCTTGTTCTACGTGTCTACCCAGTGGTACATGTTGAGCTGCACTTAACAGGTAACCAAGTTGCCATTTGGACACATGCCAAGCAGCACATATCCAGTGCCATACACAGTGACCAATATTGGCAGGACTGCAGCAGCCACCACCCACTGAGCAAGGAAGAGGCAAAGCGGGTTTCGTTTTAAGAACCGCTCATTAAAGTTATTCAATCAATCAATCAAAAATATGTAGCAGCTTGCATATGTAGGAATGCGATTTATTCGCGATGCTAATAATTTGATCACCTGTTTTGGTAGCTGTGGGCACGAGAAATTTAGACACCTAACCGCACCAAAATTCAGCTATTATGAAAACGCGGAATTTCGATCAAAAGAGTCGATTTGCCGCTGTGGTGGTTTGAAGGACGGCGACAGAATAAACCAAACATTGTAGAAAGGGAAGTAAACAATCTGCGCAACCGCTCTATCGCATGTTTGACAAAGAAATTGACGAAAAAATGTGCTTAACGTGATTCAGAAACATGTCTACACAGGAACGTTCAATGGTAGAAATTACACTTCACCGCTACAGAGTAGCGAAGTTGCCCTGAATAGTGGGACCAATATTTTCCGACCGCCCAACAAAGGGTGAAGTGCGCACAGTATGTACGGCAACACTTGCTTTGTTCACCGCAGTAATGCCACCCTGTGAGACAACTACGACAAACGGTCCGCATTTCTTCAGCAGCGAGCAGCGAGAAAAAGTGAAACATTTTTTTACCGAGTCGGAAATAAGCCAAGCGTGTTCCTGACGGTATGTAACGGCATGCCTCTGGAAAAAAGGGGTCCATACCTCGGGGTTCAAATTCCGCAGACACGGCATGCGCTTCAGCGTAGCCGTCAATTTGCGGTTGAGCAAGCGACGTTTTTGCATTTTCTGTTCCGCATCAGCATCTTCTAGCCAGCGAGAGAGCACCTTGAAAACCAGCACGACGGGCGCCGTCTCGCTGAACAATCAAGGCCTAAAATTTAAAAGAAAACACAACTATTAGCGCTTATTGTTTCAAATTTTGTGATTTCAGTAGACTTACCTTGATGTTGTTGCATATTTCTTGTAGATCCATGTTGCTTTCACGGTCATTTCCGCCAACATAAAGAACGGCGAAATCGACACGCTCGAAGCGCATCGTGGAGACAGCCCACGCCAGCCACACTGAATTGTAGCCAGCAAAACTGAATGTGCAGTCTTTAATAGACTCAATTAGGCACAGGCGCGACCTATTAAAGAATTTAACCTGACTCGCCGACAATGACGCCGCGCAAGGACGGCATGACTGAACACGATCCAGCGAGGCGTAACAAGACCACGCGAACGAACCTACGTGAGCCGGCAGAAACCACAGGGATTTAGCAGCAGCACCTAGCAGCGTCTTTCCCTAGGCGTACAAGTACCTATCTGGGGGCAGGGAGTACGGCACTGGCTCACGTCACATCCGGTTTGCCTCTAAACCGGGTACAGCCGGCCTGCGGGGATACGCTTCTGTCGCCGCGGCCTCCTCCGCTCCCGCATTGGCCAATCTGTGTCACGTGAAAGCAGGCCCCGCGCTTTTGTATATTTTTTTCTTTCCGGCGCAGAGCAGGCGCCGCGCTTTTGTATATATTTTCTTTCCAGCGCGCTGCGACCCCCATTCTTGGGCCTGCGCGACGAAAATACGGCAGGCGGTTTGAAGGAGCGCGGTAGTTTTATACAATGGGTTAGGGCCGAGTGCTTAATTGCGATGCCGTGCTGCTGCGCCTACGGTTGCCACAACAGACCCAGTGACGGCAAAAAGCTTTTTGCTTTACCATCCGCCGGGCGCAACGCAAAACGAAGAAAAGTGTGGATTCACAAGATCGGGCAGCTGACTTCGAGCAAGTGGCAAAGAACGCGCGGGTTTGTGAAGTAAGGGTCACGGCTCCTCCAACCTCCTCTTTTGACGCCCGTGTCAAAACGGGCCCGTGTCCAGTGCATTGGGGGCGCGTTAAAGAACCCCAGCTGGAAAAAATTTAATCCGGAGCCCCCATTATGGCGTGCCTTATGAGATCGTGGTGTTGGGATGTAAAACCCAAGAATCAACTTTTTTTCTGTCTTGTGTGCCTTGACTGTTCCAGTTAACGCAACACTGCTTCCTTGTGAAAACTTACAACGCAAAAGAATACAGACACACGTAGTACACAGAGATAAAATTAACACTTCAACAAAAGTGTTGCTGGTGCCACTGAGGGGAGGGGGATAATTATTTTCTGAACCTCTTTCCAGTTGTCCCATCAAGTTGCTTCTTTTTTTTTCTATCAAATTCTAACCATTTGCACTGTAATATATAAATAACGATTTCATATGCTGGTACGTTGTTCAAATTATCTATACCGCCTATGTGTGAAAACGTTGCTCATGGCCACCACAACCTGTGCATGAGCTACGTAAATCTGTAAAAGGCGCGGAACAGAAACGGCCCTGCTGCCAGGCATTGCTGACCGCAGACAGTGGGAATCTCTCACGCGCCGGCCGAACAAAAGCATCCTGCAGGTACGTAAATTAACCTACGAAACCACGTGCACATACTTTCACGCTGTCAAAACCTGAAACTCTGGTAATTACACGCGTGTCTGAGCACACCGCGTGCTTGTGTCGTGTTTCAGCAACACGAACTTTCAACGTGCGCGCGCTTTACGCCTTAAATACGCCTTGTATAATGGTGCTTTTCTCTATTTCTTCCGCAAATCCGACACGACATTCTTAAGGCCAGTTACCGACTGACAAAGCAAGATCTAGTTTGAAAAAACTGCTCCGCAGGACTCCAACGAACTTTTACGCGGATTTCTTCCCGTAGCGTGTTAGCCGTCGTCTGCTACGGCAGGCCCACCACCGGCGGCGCCACCATCGAGGCCGCGCCGAGCGGAGGAGGAGGGAAGTGAATGGCGCTACTTTGGGAGATTGAGGGGCTTTACTCCCTCCTCGACTGTGGCGCCGCCTACACTGCTCGAGCGTAGCAACGGCGCTAACATGCGCTCCTCGCCACTCCGTAGACCATGGAGGAAGGTTCCGATCTACGAGGTTCCTCCGTGCCGTAGACGCTTCTCGAGCAAAAATGGCGCTGATGCACGGCGCGAGGGCCCGCGTGATGCTATTGGTTAAACCGGTCACCGTTCGGCAGTGGCCTGAATATATATGTATAGGTAGTGACTACAGTGACGGGGCCCGTCACTTTAACATCTGCACTACAGTGACGGGGCCCGGTACTTTAACATCTGCACTACAGTGACGGGGCCCGGTACTTTAACATCCTCACTACGGTGACGGGGCCCGTCGCTTTAACAACAACACTACACCGACGGGGCCGTCACTATGTCGGTATTGGGGGCGAGGTCGACTTACGGAGTCGCCATCTGTCGGAAGCGCCTCATATGCGTCGGCGTTAAATAAAGGTTAAATAAACATACTACGCGGCAGCCCTCCTGAACAATTTTGCAAGTACTCTCGAAATGGCAGTATTTTACCTTTAAAATAATCATGTTGGACAAACAGAAAGCACATAATGGTTTACAAACGCTATCTCTTTGCCTACTACGTACAGTAAGCTGGGACTGCGAGCGGTCGCCGCAATCGATTCCACCGAACCGGTTTGCGTGAAACGTAAGCAATCGCTGAGAAAACTATGTGAAATATGTTCTTATAGTGGGATGGCTGTCTGTGTAAATAAATGTAGCATAACAGAATGAAGTTGCAATGCAGCGATCGCACGGGTTCGCGGTGACAGACTTCGCGTCTGCATGCATGTCCTCGCGCAATGTTTCGCTTTCGCTCCGAGCACGTTTTCGCACCGTGCCGTGAGCTTTATGCCGCAGCATATGAGCATTTGACAGTACGCAAGCTACCATTGTTGCATGGACACTATCGGAGCTGTTCAAAAATAATTTCGTTATAGCCAGGGGTCTTCGACGCCTACAGCGACTTGTGATGTTCCGTCGCGATGATTCAGTCTTAATTTTCTTTTTCTTTTCTTCTAAAGTCTTGGAAGCTTCAATATCATTATTTCTCGAATTTCATCGAACTGCATGTTTATCGGTCTTCTAAGCGAGCAATTACCCGCTGCTTCTTTTTCTTAATTCAGTAGAATATTGATTGTCAGGTGCTCACAAGCAGGAACATGGGCCGTGACTTTTTAAATGTGTTTTTACCGTTCCCCTTCCATTAGAGTGAACTTTCTTTATTATAATCATCATACGTGTTACAGTGCATACGCAAAAGATTGTACATTCGTGGACAAGTACCCATTGCGGTCGTTCGATCCGTATGTGTGCAATCATGTATTCGATTACTGCACGGAAGTTGCTGACATCGTGAAATTCACGTGGTGTTGTGGACAGTACTGGAATAAAATACCGCGGTCCGTAAAGTGCTTGGCATCCCCATAGGCGCCAGCACCGAGAAGCTCATGCAGCTGGGGGTCCACAACACTTTCGATGAGGTTGGGTCACAGAAGTTAGTCCGCTGGACTTTAACCCGTCAGGGAAAGACAGTGTGTGCTCGACGCGTGGTCGCGGGAGGCCGTCACGGTCTCGCCGTTCCCGCGCAACGTGCACCCGCAACGCAATGTAGGCACACGCCGGGCCCGGGCCGCACTTCTCGGATCCGTCGCCGACGAACCACGATCGGTCGCGTTCGTCGACGTCGCCCAATACGGTTCGTCCGACCGGTTCGCGGCGGCCGTGGTGGATCACAGGGGCAACCTAATGCCGCGTCCGTGCGGGGCAGGTGTCCGGATTGCGGAGATCCATTCTGCACTTTAGAACACATGCTCTGGCGGTGACGGGGACCACGGTCATCTCACCACGGATGAAGAGTGGGAGGAGGCGGTCAGGCACGGCCTGCCCGTCCCAACGTCGGAACGGCTCGCGGCGGCCCCCTCCCTCATAAGGGGGTTTCGGAGTCGCTCCTCAGGACCTTAATAAAGTTCACTGCCTGCCGTGAAGTGCTCGAAGTTGTTTGCATAGAATGTTTGAAAGAAGTGCGGCCATTGACGTCGCTACAGTGTCGACGTAAAGTGCCGGTCCCGTCTGTGGTTAAGGAGACGGGCCCCGTCACTGTAGTGTGTATGTTAAAGTGCCGGGCCCCGTCACTGTAGTACAGATGTTAAAGTGCCGGGCCCCGTCACTGTAGTGCACGATTATGTTAAAGTACCGGGCCCCGTCACTGTAGTACAGATCTTAAAGTGCCGGGCCCCGTCACTGTAGTCACTACCATATGTATATAGCTATTCCGGGCAGGCGTACCTTGCGTGGAGGTACGAGTTCAGAGCCCGGGCCAGCTGGCTGCCTTCGCCCAGCAGCTGTCGCAGCAGCTCGTTCGTGCCTCGACGGGGCGACGAGGCGGGGACGCTGCGGCGGTTGCGCACCAGGAAGTGCAGATCGCGGACGTGGTCGGCCGCGCCGCCCCGTGCGGCGAGGGTCGCCGTGTCGGCGGAGAGCGGGCTGCAGACGCCCAGCGTGAGCGCGCCGCGGTCGGGCTTCACGCAGTACTCGCGCGCGTGGCAGTCGCGGTTGAAGTAGCACGACGACTTCGCGGCTACCGCAACGGCGGCCGGCCGATTCGCCCCTCCGTCGATGACGAGACTCGACGGCGCCCCTGGCGCGGCGGCGGCGGCGTCTGAGCCCGACTGCGAAGAGTGTGCACACGCCGTGGCGGGTGACCCACGGACATCAATTCATAGCCACGGAAGGCGAGAAAGTTGGAAGGCGATTCAAGTTCTGGTTGAAATTCACAAAAGGCGATGCCTTTCTGGGCGAGTTGTAGATGAGAGTGGGGTATATATTAGTATATATATATATACATATATATATATATATATATATATATATATATATATATATATATATATATATATATATATATATATATATATATATATATATATATATATATATATATATATATATATTGTGAGAGTGAGTGACTTTTGATCGACGTTGAATCGCCTTCCAAACTTTTATCATCAGTTATCTCATGACAGTCATCATCAGCGCCATTATCATATCATTATTATTGTCACTATCATCATCTCATCATCCTAGTCATCATCAGCGTGGCTTTAAAAAATTAGGTATATGGTTCACCATCATCACCAGTTTTGTCACATTTTTAGACTGCACTATCTTCGGGATCGGCCCACGAAAGAGGCTGGAAACAGACATTAGAAAGAGCCATACTTAATACGGAAAAGTGGCGGCGACTCGCCAAGGAAGACATCGTCTTCAAAAGAGGCTTGGGCTAGGTTTACATGAACTAGACAACAGCAAGTCGAGGCGGAAATCGTTGCTGGCTGGGAACTCGGTCTGCCCGACGCGACATGAGGTAGAGATTGCTGCGGAAGCGTGCGGTAGCCTGCGGCGAGGTGGCTGGGAACTGCCTACCTGACCAGTCCGCGTTCACATGTGCGTTGAATGCGGATGAGGCGGCGCAGCCCGACTCAACGCTCGTTCAGCCAATTGGTTTAGCCCGACTGGCCATAGCGTTTTCATTAACGCGACAGGCAAATATCAGTCCGAGCAGTCGACTCGACTCGTTTTTGTGGGGTTCATGTAAAGGCATTGTAGGAGTGAGCATCACGTGAGTCTTAAAACCAAACTATATATAAACAATGAAATGCTGATGGCAAATAGGCCCTCACTACATGCTATAGGCAAGCTATATTTCTAGCTGCCGAGTTCGCAGATAATGTATGGGGGAGTAGAGCGGAGTCCGGGTGACCAGAGACAATGAGGACGTTACTAAAATCTTGCACGAACCAAACAATGCCTCGAAAAGTCCACCTATCATGGACGGTCTATTTCCCAAGAGTCAACGAGCAGGCATTCCCCGAAGTGTGGGCCCTAAGTATTGTAGGGACCATACCCGAAGCACCGTGCCCCGGTGGAAATGAGGGGGCGGAGTGCGTCGGAGGAGGTTCGCTTGCCGAGGTTATAGTTGCCAGACGTCATGCTCTCTCCCATTGTCTTTTTCCTTCCTCCATGATTTTAGCAGTGAGAGGGAGCGTCGCGATACAGGGCTGTTTGCAATGTCTCCGAGAGCGAGGCGTAGCGCAATTCATAAGTCGTAACCAGTGAGATGGGGTTAATGGGGCGGAATGCTTAGCGCGTGTTGCTTATTCTCGGATGTCGTGCAAAAATGAGCTCGTTTTTCGCTGCAACCGCTGCACGGCGCCACCCGTAGGGGTGGCCTATCTGTACCTTCAGGTATCTGTATCTGTATCTTTAGGTATCTATCTGTATCTGTATCTGTAGGTAGCTATCTGTATCTTCAGGTATCTGTACAGGGAAAACATTGATTCACAGTGGAGGAAAAGAACTAGGAAGCTTACCAGCAAGTATGCGGCCTGCAGGGTGGACAGCACAACAACAAAGGTCAAGCGGAAAGTCAGAGAAGCTGAATTAATCTCATGGGTGACGGCAATGGAAAAGAAACCTGCCATGAGTAACTACTTAAGAGGAAAAAAACGAAATCAGGAAAGAAACCATTTATGATAACTCAAAGGGAAGCTCATTACTTTTCGAAGCGAGATCAGGATGCCTTAGAACACGCACCTATAAAGCGAGATATAAGAAGGAAGAAGAAGCATGTGCTTGCTGTGGTAAAGCTAGGGAAACTACGGAGCATGTTTTATTAGAATGTGAAGACGTCTACCCTGCGGTCGATTTAGGCACAACTGGCCTCCTTGAAGCCCTTGGGTTCAGAGGGAGCAGTGGTAAAGCAAACATGTCCGCAATAGACATTAGTAAGAGGCGACTGGAGGATTGGTGGAAGAAAAGTAGGGAAACAACAAAAGACGGAGACGTACAAAAGCACAGTTCGCAATAGGGGATCAGAAAATTTGGGCGTGGTAGTTCATAGTGTTTTTTTTTGTCTTTTTTTCATTGTTTAACCTAGGTAGAATATTAGGCAGTATAGTAGCAAGAGCTTGGTGGCGGAACCCACCGCCCCGTTCCAAAGGGGACGCTCATAACATCCATCCATCCAGCCTAGAGTTACTGCATGTGGATCCCGCATGGCTCCCTGCAGAAGCGTTATACAATAACTCTAGGGAGGGCGAATGGCGGAAAATTTGAATTATGTAACGAGAGCTGTTGGGGGCATATTCTCGGCCATTCACTTTGGCGATATACTTTCACTTCCGCGTGACATGGTGTCTGGCGTGAAACTTCGCTGGAGTGACAGGCGTTCTGCCCATGGGTTAGCCAATCTACATCCGCTGAAAGTGATATCGCAAACGATGAAAATACGTTTTGTACAGCTCGGGTGAATGCTTATAATCACAGCACTGAACTGATTTATGTCTTGAGTCCGACTAACAAAGACATTGCTTTAGTTCCATCTTACACGTGTATTATATTTCGTGCATTCAAAAAATAAGTTAAATGACCCTTGCGGTTAGTTCCAAGAAGTGGCAAGTTCTTTCATTTATAGTCGCTGACTTTGTTATGTGTGTAGAAACGTTACGTAGCGCGGGTGCTTATCCCATTAGAGCGCAAGAGGTGACGTTTGTGCAGTTCGAAATAATGTGCAATAACAGTAGCAAGGCAAGCAAATTATGCAAATTCGCACTGGCTGCTGTGAGTATATGTAACGCATTTTTCTAGTACAGATATGTCAGCAATCGATTATATAGTTGTCTATCTACGGTATGGTATGACGTTTAATATTTTTTGATTTCTCAACCGATGCAGTCCCGCGCTTGTATATGAAATATTCCTGAGACGCGATCAGATGAGCTATCTGTTACGGACCCATACAGATCCTGGAAGTGCAACATTGTGCTTTCGAGGAAACGGGATATTGCTTGCAAGATGAGTCCTTTCCTTCGAAAAAAAAAAAAAAGCCGTTTCTTGTGTATGCGAACCGTATCCTCAGAGCAGCGACAGCAAGCCTTTACTTAAAGCAGCACGATGCATTCATTGCGTGTTTCAACAGTGGCCCGTGGATAGCATAGGATGGCGGCAGTTCAGTCAGTAATCGGTCATGCCAAACATGGCGTCTACATTGTGTGTCCGGCTCCCGCGTTGCTTCCGGAGCATGCAGCAAGCAAAAGCATAGCCTTCGAGACCCGTTTATATACCGCACTACCGAGCACGAGGTTTCCCGGCTGCGGTGGCACCTTCTGATAGGTGCGGTATCATGCAGCGACGCTCGTGTTAATGCTTTTGGAGCGCGTCGAAGAACTCCAGGTGCTCAAATTCAATCCCGAGCCTTTGGCGTCCCTGATAACCCACTGCGCCAGTTTCCGGACGTTAAACCGCACTATTGAATTAACAAGGACTGACTTGAAAAGACATTGGGTCATTGGGCTTTCGTTTTAGTACGAAGAGGCTATAAGTATGCCAGGTGACGTGTGCTACTTTCTGGCATAAATTCAAAGCAGCAACTCACAGGTGACTTTTGGAAGAGCTCCTCCGTGGATATCTGCGGTCTTCGAGCCAACGCGTGCCCGACCATGGAGGTCACGAGGGCCAAATCAAGGATCAGGGCGTACATGGCCGACATCTTCCATCGGGAAGTTGCGCTAGAAGGAATTGATGCTCACACATGCGTCGTTGCTGTCGCCTTTAACGTGTGGCACGTACGCGCGATTTGGTGTACGCCATTTTCTTCGTCATCTTCTTCGCAGCTGCTTTGCCGCTTCACAGCCTCAGTAATTACCAATCTATGAAATTTCTTTTGATTCTGTACGTCACACGGCTAGCACCAGCGCAGTGGCTCGCGTCTTTATATTCACTAGCTTGATGTGAGCGAGTTGGTGCAACATACTTGAAGAAAAAAAAAAAACAGCGCTACAAAGACGCGGACTAAAATGAGAACATGTACGACGGACAGGCGCTAACTTCCAACGAAACTTTATTTTAAGAGAAAGGGTTTATATAGATGGAGACATGAATAGTACCACCCTGACATCATGACCTTTGTATTGCATCAGAAAAGCAGTCCCTTTTTCAGCAAGTGCAACTGGCGGGCAACTAATGCACGTGCCCTCGGCCCTAGCAATTTAAAACGCTTCTAATATCTCCCTTTCTAGTCTATATCTCCAGAACGTGCCAGAAACTTGGTGTCACAAGGATACGGACGGCATTTGTGACGTTTACAATGTTCAGCCAGATGACCCGCCCGCATTGTTATTTACGGCCCAATGGTGCTCTCGCGCCCTTTCATTGTAACACCGCGTCCCGTTTTCACAATATAAACCTGGTTTGCAACGATCCTCGGAAGTCGACGAATCAGGCCGAGGTAGGCGTTTTGGAAATATTTTTCTCCGGAAAGACCCACAAGCCTGAATGTCCCTTTAGGACCATTGTCTATGAGAAGAAGGCTTGGCTGATGCAAGTAGGGCACTACCTCAAGAGCCATTTATGTCATTTGCCCCTAGATGACCCTTTCCTCGAGCGGAGCTATAGTAAAGTTGGGCTGACTTTAGAACAAGGAACTTGAAACGGTGTGTACGCGTTTTCAGTGGACGTGGAGGACTTATATTATCCGATTCCTCACGAGGGAGTGCTTCGCGCCATTAGGAACAAAATCGGAGACTTTGGTGAACTTAGGTTCAGTTGTGCAACCGGAGTGAATAGTGACCAGCTTCTAGAACTCTTGAACTTTTACCTTCATTCCACCGTCATTAGTTTAAATTATGGGGTTTAACGTGCCAAAACCACTTTCTGATTATGAGGCACGCCGTAGTGGAGGACTCCGGAAATTTGGACTACCTGGGTTTCTTTAACGTGCACCTAAATCTAAGTACACGGGCGTTTTCGCATTTCGCCCCCATCGAAATGCGGCCGCCGCGGCCGGGATTCGATCCCGCGACCTCGTGCTCAGCAGCCCAACTGCCACTGAGCAACCACGGCGGGTCCGTCATTAGGATCGAAAACCAACAGTATGTACAACTCAAGGATATTTGCATTGGATCGTCGCCTGCGCCCATTCTATCGGATATATTTGTTATAGCGCCTTTGACAAGTGTGCAAATAGCATTCTGGTTCAGTGGTGTGCTTCCACCATACTGAGGTACGTCGACGACTGCCTGGTGGTTGTTAACGTGGTACCAGGGTCGAGGCTAAATGACACTGTAGAATCGGTAATCAACACTTTTAGAAATTCATCGGAAGCTCTAAACTTCACGTGTGAAAGGCCAAGTGATAATTTCATTCGTTTCCTGCACCTTAATCTCACTTTAATGAACACGCGTGTTTGTCTGGAATACCAGCCAAGGTTGAACAAGCAGATGATTTCACATGACAGTGCCCACTCGAAGTTAGTCAAAAGAGGAGTTGCAAAGACTTGTCTAAAGGAAGCTCTCAATAAATCTTGCATCCACAAATGCCTAGCCGGCTTCCCTTCTTATTTATTTTCTAGCATTTCTGATAAGCTTCTTCAAAAGATCAAACAGGTAAGGGAGGGCATTAACAAAGAAAATGCAGTTGATAGGAAGAGAGTAAAAGTGATTCCATATTGGCACAGGGTGTCCCACAACCTCAAGAAGGTTGCGCAAAGGCACAATGTTAATCTTGTCTTCAGCGCACCATGTAAATTGGCCAAGATATGCCCTATACTGACAAAAGCAAAACCAAAACCATGCTCTAATAAACATGCGGCGCCGTACACGGGAATGCACTAGAAATGTCGTGTACACACTCCTAAGCTGCAATCAGGTTTATATTTGGCAAACGGGATGGTGTTGCAATGAAAGGGGGCGAGAGCACAATTGGGCCGTAAATAACAATGCGCGGGGTCACTTGGCTCAACATTGTAAACGTCACAAATGCCGTCCGTATCTTCGTGACACCAAGTTTCTGGCACGTTTTAGAGATATACTAGAAAGGGAGATATTAGAAGCGTTTTACATTGCTAGGGCCGAGGGCACGCGTATTAGATGCCCGTCAGCTGGCACTTGCCGAAAAAGAGATCGCTTTTCCGATGCGATAGAGAGGTCTTGATGTCACGGTGGTACTACTATTCGTGTTTCCATCCATATAAACGCTCTTTCTTCAAATAAAGTTGCGTTGGAAGTTAGCGTCCGCCCGTCGTATACACATTCTTCTTTTAGTCCACGTCTTTGTAGCGCTGTTTTTTCATTCACTACATCGCATTTTTCTTTTGTTGATCTTACCGATTTCTTCATGCTAAGTTCCACTGTAGTGGGTATTGATCTGGAGCAAGACTCGGGCAGGCCGTCGGAGCTACACCAGCTACCATGGCTCACGGTGGGGCTCCGACCCCTGGGCGTCGAGGCGGCTCGGTGTACCAGGGGCCACGTCCGAGCCGGCCGGGGGCGGCGTCCTAATCCCAAGGGAAGACCATGCGGACGCCGATCCTCGATGGATGGAGTGACGCCCCACTTCGTCCGCGACGCCTTCCGGCTGCTGAACAGCATGGACGGCGTCGCGCAGCTCGCCACGCTGATGGTGACCTGCGTCGTCGTAAAGTGGATCCGCTTCTACACGCTTCGCCTGAGCGCACGCAGGGCCAGCGCCGCGCTGATGGTCATGTTCTTCCTCCTCGTGTGCTACTACGTCGCCCACCTGGAGAAGCAGAGCATCACCAACCGGCGACGCTTCGTCGCCTACACGCCGGACCAGTTCGCCGACCACGTCGCCGGCGACGTCAAGATGATCCAGCGCTACTTATGGATCGCGTCGCGCAAGCCTTCCAAGTACGGCAACTACCGCCGGCTCAACAGGGTCTCGCAGGCCCTGCTGGGCGCCAACCGGGACCTGCCGGGCGCGACCAACCGGACGTGGTCGTTCGTCATCGTTCGCTCCCTGGCGCCCAGCGCGTTCGTGCTGCCCAACTGCCGCTCCTACTTCTTCGAGGGGCTCTTCAAGGTGTGCGAGAACGACGACACGCTCTCGTTCGTCGTGGCCCACGAGATGGCCCACTGCCTCCTGGACCACACGCTCGAGAAGGAGTCGCTCGCCTACTTCCTGGACAAGCTCAACACGCTCGTCTGGGTCTCCTCCCTGGCGCTCATCCGCGGGAACATCAGGGCCGCCCTGGTGCCGTGGTTCGTGAGCCGGACCCTCCACTACGCCGTCTTCCTGCCGCACAGTCGCTCGATGGAGCTCGAGGCCGACTCGCTGGCGCTGCGGATGACCGCCAAGGCCTGCTTCGACTTTCGCTACAGCATAGTGTACTTCGACAACACCGTGGCGCTCAGGAAGAGGGCCGCGGGCACCAAGAAGACGAAGAAGCTGTTCTCGACGCACCCGACGCGCCGCGAGCGCGTCGGCGCCCTGAACGCGCAGATGGACGCCGCCCGGGAGCTGCACAAGGCCAGGAACTGTCCCCCGTTGGTTCCGCTACGCAATAATGACAAGGCCAGGATCGAGGCGCTCCTTAGCGAAATCGCCCGAGAGGTCGCGAAATAATATCTCGATGGCATATATACCGTGTTTCGAGGCCTTCATTCATTTTACTGCGCCACTATGCTGATAATTACTATGTAAGGAAATGCGGTGTGTGCTTTGTCTCAACTATTGCGTGCAGTGCAGCGTGGGCTATGTGCTGCGTCAGCCGAGAGGGCTGCGTGTTTCCCGAGAACGGAGGCGGGCTCATCCGCTGCGCGCTGCTATTCCTTCCGTGAAACTTGCGCGTGGAGGGCTAGCAAGTCGTGAAATATTGTGCTTCCCTCGTTCATCTCTTCTATTGCGATTTCAATTATATGGACACTCCAGGCAGATTTCTGCCGTCGCCGTGAGGTTCCGTATGAGTGAAAGTGTGTGAGGGTGAGCCGGCGAACGCGGTGCAATCTCGCGTGCGCGAGTGAGCAACGCAGCCCGGATGCGTTCCCTCTCCTGTGGCGCGTGAAGCAGTGGGGTGAGGCGAGGGAGGAAGTGGCGTTCTTCTCCGGCGGCTGCTACGGTGCCTCGATGTCCTCCTCGACCACCGCCCCGTGCAGAGTAGACACAACCGCGGCGTCTACTACGGCGTTGGCAACGCGAATCGCGGACGCCGTAGTAGACGCCTTTGGCGGACGCAGTAGGGACGCGTTGCGGGCGCTCGTGTGTCTTGAAAGCGGTCTGCGACGTGGCTGAAGTGCGCGCCCGCGCGGGCCTCATCTTCGAAGCGATCTGCGGTGTTTGCAGAGTGCGCGTAGTGCCGGTAGGTTCGTATGCGCTGTGCTTTCGATGCTTCGTACGCGTTGAAGCGACATACGCACGGAAATCAATTGGCTCGCGGCAGCTGCCGCGATTTCTAGCTGCAGCGTTTTCACAGACAGCTTCCGCTGTCATCGAGCGATGTGTGTTCATGTTTACCTATGCGCGCGTGACACCGTGCTGGTTAATTTAGTTAAAATGCGCTGACGGTCTAGTTGGTTTGAATACATAACAGAATGTGTAAGCTCGACTGAACAAGGACGTAGAAAGAAGCAGACAGACAAAGACAGTGCTGTCTCCGCGTGTCTGTTTCTTTCTACGACCTCGTTGAGTCACGCTTACGCATTCTATCACTGTTAATTTAATTAGTAAGCGAATGTTTACAAGTTTATACCGCCGATAAAAGTACTATCCTTACTTCGTACAACTATCTACTAATTTGCTATCGCAATCGGTGCTTCGCCTTTCCGGAGGAACTGCGAATTTTTCGGAGTGGCTGATGCGACCCATACGTAGCTTTCGCAGCACTGCGTGGAGTTGTTGGTTCGTCCGTGGTATAGGAACACGTTAATTTGAAAAGAGCTGTAAAAATGAAGGTGTCGCCCATGGCTCTAAATTAAAGGAGGATCCCGCAGCTACGCGGAATGATGCGTAGAAGCCGAATGAGGAGGAGGAGGAGGAGCTTCGGTGCGAGTGTGGGGCTCCGAAAATTGTAATATGGAGACGCGCCACGCGCTGGAGGATGTCGTTTGGTAGTGCTACCAAGCGACAAAGTTTCTGCAGTGCTCACTGAGGAGAGTTTACTTCGCAGCTAATGAGTCCTAGGAGCAGACGAAATATTTAAGGTCTGCTTCCTTTTTGCAGCGATTAACATTTAAGGGCGTAAAAGTACCTGGAACAGGGCCTTCCATGCATTACAAATGGTCAGTGAACATTGATACGATCGGCTAGCGGGGTTAGTGACCTTCTAGCCTCTCCTATCCTGCTGCGACGAATCGTTTCGAGAAGCCAGCAATGCGTCTCCCTCGGACAGACTACCGGCGCCACCAAGGCGAGGCACGTTTGGCGTACGGAGTATTGTTAGCTGGTTCGCTGTCGCCTTCACGGTCTAATTGGAGCAAGACAACTCCTGGAGAAGGGTGTTCTACGGCGTTCCCTCAACGGAATCCGGTAATCGTCGCGGTCGTTTGACAGACGCGGCAGCTAGCTGCGAAGTCAGCCCAAGAACCAAGACGTGCCAGCTTGAGTTAAGTGTGACGACCCCTGTCTACGAGGCACCACTCCTTTCGGTGTGTTCACTGAAATAAACGTGCGGGTGTGTGAACCCTGGCTCTCAAAGGCGGATCCTTCGACGACTGTGAACGCTCCGATTGGACGAAGGTTGGACGCCAGTTTTCTCTGGCCTAGGGATCTAGGAGGAAAGAAGGTCTTTTAGCAGACGTTTCCGGCTCCTCGGTGTGCTTCGTTTCAGTCATGCTAGACTGATGAAATGTAACGTTCTTCAACTTTCATGTAGTATATAAATAAATCCTGCACTCCTCGTTCTCGATTTGAACAAGCTCCTCCTTTCAATAACGTCCTTAGCGCGGGTAGGTCGGACGACGGCTTGGGCCGGCTACACCTTTTGACATGCCCGACCCCAACTCTTACAACATGCAGGTGATTTAAATTATACCAAGGATCTCGAACTCGCCTTAGGTATCTGGCCAGACATGCTGTGAACAGCTGTACACCTACTTAGCTATACGATTATGTGTGGGGAGTCGTTCCAGAATATGTACCGTAGCACGTGACACCCCCTCCTTCCCCTCCCCTCCCCCCCTTTTGAAAAATAAGTTTACGTGTACCCGGATGTCGCCTGCTATACGTTATATCGCCCCACATGGTAGCGCCCGTAGAATGCAATGATTGTACACTTTTCTGTTTGCTGCAAAGTGAAAACGACAACGAAGAAAAAAACCGCGTTCACCGTGGCGCGTGACTGACTTCATCGCACGTGCTGGAGTGGCTTCGGAACGTTTGAAAAAAAATTGGAGGACGCTTAAGCTTCGCCTTCAAGAGTGGAACGCGACAGCGTTCCCGCCGACCTGCCAAGGGGTGTAAGACAGTGGGCTACGGCGCAGCGACTACGCACCCCGTATCGGATGCGGTGAGCGTCGAGCAGCGCCGCGTTCGGCGCGGCAACGAAATGTGCGCCTGAGCAAGCGACGCACGCCTGAGCCTTAGAAACAGCTCGTTTCTAAGGCAACACCGCATTCACTAGAGACGCTTTTGTACCGCTTTGAAGCACCGAACTCGTGGCTGAGTTGTAGTCTCCGTCTCACACTCCGGAGACCCTGGTTCGATTCCCACCCAGCCCATGTTGCAAGTTGTTTTCTATTCATGAAGTGCCTGCTGGGATTTATCGCTCACGGCCAACGCCGACGACACCGGCTTTTCTGCGACACGAGCTCCTTAACGCTGTCGCGTTAAAAGGGCGGTCACTGAATAAACGGGCGCAGTGCTCCCGTTTTTGTGTGAGCGTTATTATGCTCCTGGCCGTCCGGCCGGATGCCGTTCCCACCCGGTAGCAGTCATAAAAGTTGTTATAACACTTTTCAACGACAGTGGTAAGCTCTTAGTAAGGATTTAGCAATGCCTGCCGTATGCACTCCAACCCATTTTTATTCTGTAAGTTTCCTTCTTGTTATTGGGGTCCTCTGTGTAACCGGCCTTGGGGAACGTCCTCCTGTACGGATTCTAGAGGCTGACTGGTGATCCTGAATTATTTCCTTGCCAGGCTATTGTACAATTTCTTTGTCTTCTATATATTAATCATCAAGCGCGCTCTTCCACTTCTCGGTTAAGAGGTGGTGGTGGTGATAACTTTATTGCACACAGGGGAGTTGCGGACACGCAGGTCCTTGGGCCCCCGCACGGCCCCTCTGCACTCAAACGTTCATGTCCCGGAGGCTCATGACGCTGGCAGCCCGGCCTGTGGCGATGGCTTGCTTGGCCGGGTCCTCGGAGTGCAGTAGGGTCTCCCAAGCCTCCCAAGTAGTAAGGTGTTCCAGGCACCGCGGGGGAGGATCCGCCGGGCAGAGGAAAAGGATGTGATCGAGAGTTGCTTTGGGGTGGTGGCAGAGGGTACAGGAGGGGTCGGTGTGGACGTGGTGATAGCGCGAGCGTATATAAGGGGAGGGTAAGGTGCGTGTTCGGAGCCGCCTCCAAAGTGTCTGGTGATAATTGTGGAAGGAGGGATGGAGTGGGGGTTAGGAGCCGACGCTCGGCTTTGCAGGCTTGCGTCAGTTCACTGAATGAATGCATGCGCTCCCGTGAGAACCCTGGATCGGAGGCCGCCGGTGCCCGGTTGAGAGAACCTCGGGCTAAAGCGTTGGCAGCCTCGTTTCCAGGATTCCCTTCAGCTCGGGTGCTTCTTTCTAAATACATGTGAAAGGAGAATTCGTTTTTCTCGGCAACTACTGTACCAAATTTGGCAGGGTTTGTTCCATTTAAAATAAGAACTTAAAATCTAGTGACAGTTGCTTTCGTATTTTTGATTTATGTCGTCAATTTTTTATGAAAAATTGGTAAAAATAGAAAATTTTCAGAAAACAATACTATTAAGTTTACAACTCTAACTCAGCAATGAAAAACGATACAACAATTCTGTGAACTGCACTGAATAGTACATCTAAAGCTGACAAAATTGATATGTTACACATGAAGCTAACGAACTTTGGTAATGTGGAAATGCAGTTTTTGCATAACCCTTGTAAACAACGTAACAAATTCGCGTAAGATATAAAATGACATATCGAATTTGTCCGCTTTCAATCGTCTAATGGCTGCCGTTCACAGAACCGCGATATGGGTTTTTGATGCAGAGCTATTAATTTGTAAACGTCGTGCTTCTAATTCTTTCAACCTTTCGAATTTTTGAATATTCTTGTAACAAAATTCAGACCCCAAATCAAAATTCCGCTTCCACAGTCACTAGAATTTGATTTTCTGTTTCAAATGCAACAAATTTCATTAAACTCGATTAATCGGTTATCTCAGAAACACGTTTTTTTTGCGTTTTACATGTCTTTGAATGGGGCGCGTTGGAGTTGGGCCCGAGCTAAAGCTTCCTCTTAAGGTCCTTAATCATTTGTTGTAATTCCTGCCCATTGTTCGGTATGGTATCAGTATCAGTTGGGTATCGTTTTATGGCAACTTCCAAAAGTAATTGCACTTCCGAACGTGAACATTCGGATACCAAGAATTCAACTGCGACACGAAAAGAGAAAGTTGTTGTCTTGTGTTTGGGGAAAGCAGTATTGAAATTACGGTTGAATTGAAACTTGTCGAACGGATTGCAATTCCGTTTAGCCACGCCGTTGTAGAAGTTCGTTCATATAGGTAACCCGTTCAAGTGACATTCGCTATAGGGCGGAATTTAGCTACGTTTAATGAAAAGTCGGTTGAGACTGTAGAGGAGAACCTTGTCTTGATACGTAATAGTCTGGAACTTGAAGGCATTCACTTACTCTGCCCACGCGGCCTTACAAGAGCGAGGCTGTTAAATTACGCGTTCTAAGAGTCGCTTGAACGAAACGATACATTTAGTCTTGTCTGTTGTTCAGTGCCCGCATTAACAAATAAACATTATTTGAAGACAGTGAGGGCAAGTTGAGAAGTAAAGGCAGGAAGGGCCTGGCGACAAGGCAAGAGTTACGTGAGTCGACAGGAAACCTTTACCAAAGCACAATCTCGAGGTGAGTAAGCGCGGGTCTGACTGACAGACAAGGTGCGGGAAGAGAGATGGAAGCGAGGTCACGGACTTGCTTAGCCTGGGCTCGAGACATGGCCTCCGAGATCGCATCGATGCCGCTGTGATGTCAGTGGCCGCGACTTGAGGAATGCAAACTGTGGCGACAGTACTCGGGTTGCGACAGTGACGATTAGAACGACAGAAAGCTGAGCTAGTTGGTAAGGATTCATTATGCAAGAAAGAGGCGAGGCGTGCAGATAGGACACAAGAGTAGAGAAGTGGACAACAACTGAGCTAGCCGTCCACTTCTCTACTCTTCTGTCCTGTCTGCACGCTCGCCTCTTTTTTGCATAATGAATCCTTACCAACTAGCTCAGTCGGGGTTCGTGTTGTCCACGTCTCTACTTTTGTGTCCTGTCTGCGCGCCTCACTTCTTTTTTTGCATACTGACAGTGACGATGCCACTCGAAAGAAGTCCACCGCAGGTTATCAGTTTATTCTCATGGAAAACAAACTGGTGGTGTCGACGTCTTCCGCGTTGTCCATGTCGTCGTAGAGGCTCGGATTGTGCGGCGACTCCAACTCTTGGTAAAACGAGGCCACGATGCACACGAAGTAGATCTGTCGATTGAACGAGACAAGAGCAGATACACAAGAAGAGAGAGAGAGAACATCGAAACACTCGCACCTGCCTACCTGCGAGATTGTTGCCACCGTGAACAGTATGCCGAACGTCAGGGCCTCAGCCTGCTGTTGTATACGAAGGGGTGCAGGGTGGGTGAGGGAAAAGATACATTTGTAACGAATAACAAGGCCAACTGATAGGGTTTCTGCAGTCGGGATTTATTCAGCGGAAGAGCGGAAACTGGAGTATCGCGCCGTGCAACCATGTTTTCCCATATCTTTTGAAAGCTCGGTTCCTGGTTCGGCGACACGTTCGTGCAAGGTACCGGAGGAACAAATATGAAAGGATGCTCCTATAGGATTGTGTTTGAAGCCATCAACTCTGCTTGCTGTCGCACTGAGAGATGGATAGAAAGAAAAAAGACAGTATCTTTTTTTTTTTAGCTATCGCTGGAAGTTGATAGGGATAGTTGTAGCCTTATCGCAGAAAAGGTTTGGCCTCCTCAACTTGGAGGCTTAATGCAGCGAAATTTCACTTTTAGCTAAACCGGTTATAAGGGAGTATGATACATAATTCGAATCAATCCTGAAGAAGCGGCGAGGTTTGTGATCATTTAATACTCTTATGACCTGCCTTTAACATCGCCTTAGTGGACGACGCGTGCACATGGCGGTCAGCGGACGTGACGAAAATCCCACGTGCGTAAATCCCAACACGTTGCCTCCGAAATTTTCAACGCACTGCGGGCGCCGCCGAATCACGGAGGTCACGTCGCAAGAGGCCGTGCTGGTTCACAACGTCAGCGCCCCGCTTATTATGTCCTGCAATGTAATGTCAACTTTTTCTCGGGCTCCGCGCGAGTTTCGGAAACGGAGCAGTGCTAAGGCTGTATAATGCGGCGCGTTCGAAGCAGCCGGCGCGGAGCCAAATGATCCTCTGGATCGAACTCATAAAAGGGGATGCTTATATTAATTTTCAGCCGGCGACTAATACCTGTAATGCTGAACGACATATATAAGGATAACCCCTCCCCCCCTAGAAAGATCAAACTATAGCTATCATTGAAAAAAAAAAGTAGAAAAAATGGCTGTGGCTTAGCTAAGGTTAAGCCCAGGATGCGAAGCATACTAGCCTTCATTTTACTTGTTGAACCACTGTTTAGCCTGGTGAACTGCTGTTGCTTGGCTGTATTTGGTTCGGCTAGACGAAGAAACAACTCATGCAGGCGAGCGCACGAGCTGAGACCCGGCTATGTAGCTACGCGGCCGCAAGCGAGCGCACGAGTTGAGCCTCCGCTTTTGCAGCTGTTATGACGTCATATGGTAGCTACGCGGCCGCGCGCGGCGCAGCAAGGAAGAGCGTGGTTGTGCGGCTAGTATGCTTCGCATAAAAAAAGAATGTTGGCAGTTTCTCCCGAAGGGCGAAACCTTGACAGCGACAGCAAGGTTTAGCGTTGCACTGGAAATACTCTAACGGTGTTCTAACTACATATACGCGGTTGCGACTCGTTGGCGGGATGCAGCACTCAAGGCAACTGTATTGTTTGGCAGAGTGACCAGCACACTGGCAGCTGCCAGGCGTTTCACGACGCCGTCGCGATTAGGAGCGCCTCCACTGTCGTTGCAGGAATCGCAGCTCGATGTTGCGCGAGATAAGATCAACGGGAAACCGTCAACTCCAGTCAGCAGTATACCCAGTGAAATTTTAGATAACGCTATACGTTGACGCTTACTACTGTGCGTTCCGCTCAAACGCACGCAATAGCTCAGCAATAATGCTATTGCATGTGCTTACAGTATGCCTGTACACAATGATCACGCGGACGACATAACGATGGCCTGCAGCTGTGGCTCCACCACCGAGCCTATTGATCTGTATACGTTGACTGCATGTCCGCTTCGCTTCGTCTTGCTTGTAGCAAGACGGCACTCCGTGTGCTGGAGCGAAAAACTCCAAGCGAAAAACGGTACTCCGTGTCGCTGGAGGCCCTCTGAACACTCCGCGCGGGTGAGCGGCGCATGCGCTGTCGATAGCGGGACATCTAAAATGACGCTGACACCGACGGCGCGAACGTGCCTCGAACCTCCGTATAATTGCTCACACAATTAACGAAACAAAAGCCTTAACGTCGCGTATTCCCGAGGTTCGAAAAGTATACGAGGCTCTGCACATTCGCACAAGTTGTGTTCCTGACCACATTAGGTCGGCCTGCACATCGGTGCCTGTATAATATGACGTCGTTCCGTGCTCCCAAGGTGAACTCTGGTTGTGCACTTAGTCTTGCTACACCCAATCATGAATGTCTAAAATTAAGAATTATGGGGTTTTAGGTGCCGAAACCATGATTTGATTACGGGGCACGCCGTAGTGGGGGACTCCGGAAATTTAGACCACCTGTGTTTCTTTAACACGCACCTAAGCCTAACTACACGGGTGTTTTCGCATTTCGCCTCTGCCGAAATGTGGCAGCCGTGGCCGGGATTCGATCCCGCGACCTCGCGATTAGCAGCCCCACACCATAGCCACTAAGCAACCGCGGCGGGTTTCATTAATGTCCCTGGAGCACTTGCCGTTATTTAATGCCTCTTTTTCTCCTCAGAAGCGCCTAATTACGGCAGTTGGTTAATTTCCGCACAAAACCCCATAAGAGTGAAGCGTAAAGTATGCAGTGGGCTGCACGCACGTAAGACGCACATGAACACATATCTACACTTGTTTTCTTCGGTCGCGGGGGACCAGGCGTCGCAGGTTTCGGACAGATGCGCAAGTGATGTGGTGCAACCGCTGTGACAACAATAGATCAGCTGCAACGATGTGCGCACGTCCTTATCAAGCCGCGCGTTGCATGACACTTCTATAGATAAAGGAACGCATACCCACAACGGAGAAGATCAACTCACGTCTAGGTGGTAACGCTCGGTGACCACGTGGATGCATGTGACTTTCACTACGAGAACACCGATGGTGTTCCACATGAGCCAAGGTAATATCAGGTAACGTTTAGGCTGCGTAGGAAGACAAAGACGAGTAAGAAAGTATCCGATTATCACCCTGGGAGTGAGTTCGCACATTTGATATATATAGTTGTGGTGACGAAATAAGCACACTGGCTCCGTGGGCATAACGCAAAAAAATAAACACGAAGTACCTGAAAGCAAAGCAAACGTTTCGGCTGGTCACTGACGAAGGCTGGCTCACCAGCCGTGTTTATTCCAGACGTACGTCGTGTTTATTTTTTTTGTGACACACACACACACCCACACACACACACACACGCACACACACGCACACACACACGCACAAACACGCACACACACACACACACACGCACACGCACACGCACGCACGCACGCACGCACGCACACACACACACACACACACACACACACACACACACATATATATAGCCTTCGTCAGAGTAAAGTAACGTATGAACAACACATACACAGCTTTAAAGGCACCGTATCAAGAGCAGACGGCGCACTATCTGCACTGACTAGACTATACACTGCGCATCATAAATCATTATTATTGCGCATTATAAGTGATTATCAATGAAACGCATTTTGGAATGCAAAAAGTGAAATGCAGATATGTTCAGGATACAATATATACAAACAAGACTCTGAGGTAAGTGCCAGCGGTTAATATGATTATGTGTGGTGAAAGCAAAATGACGTACACATGCAGATACAAAGGCGTGATGTTTAGCACATGGCATCTCTAAGTGCAATCTCGAATTATCTAAAAATTGACGTGTTAAGCGTACAACTTCGAGCCACATCCACATATTTCAAAAAAGCCACATAAAAAAAAGCGTTGAAATAATACACGTACACTGTGTGGGAAGTCTATATTTGTGCTCAATCTAAGTTAGACAGGTTAGTTTTCCCTCGTTTTCATTTATTCCGGGTGAGACAGTGTTAAATTTGTGAATCAGGTAAGATTCGCGAAGCTCGCGGTCATGGTTATTGCGGAATCCAGATTTGAGTATTGTTACTTTGAGATTGTTAAATGAGTGGCCCGGCATATTAACATGTTTCGAGAGTGGTAGATTTGGTTGGGATTTGGCAAGCGACCTGTGGTTGTTAAAACGGATCCTGAAAGGTGTTTCAGTGTGGCCTATGTATTGCATGTGGCAAGTGCCGCACTCGAGCAAGTACACTACGTTACATGAATCGCAGTTGAAACTGCCTTTAATTGTGAACATAAATTGGCTGGCTGTGCTGGTGGCAGTCAATGTAGGTGTTATATGAGCGCGGACTTTGCAACGTGGTTTATTGCAGCGGCTGCAACCGGTCGGGTTAGAAGTGGCGATTTTTGAAGACGTTAGTTTGAAGACGTACTAACGTCTTCAAAAATCGCCACTTCTAACCCCACCGGCTGCAGCCGCTGCAATAAATCACGTTGCAAAGTCTGCGCTCATGCAACATATATATCTCCAATGTTACTTATACTGAGTGTGACAATTTTCATTTCGTTCTTATTTTCCTCCCAACAAATGTGCAGACTCTCACGTATTGGCGTTTACGGATTAACGGCACACCACGGATACATCGGACGTCGACAGTGATGATTTCTACTGGCGTCTCCCTACTTACGTGTTCACACAGCCTGTCTCTGCTTTACCTCGTAAGGTCACTTATGATTGTGACGACCCCCCCTCCCCCTTTCTTCCTTGTAATGTTTTTACCAATACTGGGAACGTTTCATGATTATCTCGACCACTGACCAGTTAACGCTTCCACCAGCTTTGAACCCCAGATTCTCAGTAGGTACCAGAAGCAGCGCTGGTGGCGGCATCTTGCGACGGCTTGTTCAGCCATAATGCGCCAGGAACGCTCGCATATTTCGTGGTTTTTGTCCAAGTAAAAGAGCAGCTGCTATAAACTCACGAATAGGTTGCTTCCGACGCATTTACGCCCGCGGGAAAGTTGCATTTAACCTGTCATTGCAATAATAGTTTTATGCACTCTGGTGTAACTCAACGCCGAAAGATGGCGCCACCACTACTGTTGTTACCGTCTACGTCACCGGCATTCCGTAAATGATTGTAACTGTAGAGAGCTTTTACACTGGTTTCGGGGGCCACGATTAACGTCTATCAGCTTTCAAAGGATCACAGGCGTGTGTGTTCGGCTTTGCCTCAATTTGCTCACCTTCACTGTCGATGCAAATAGGATGACGCTCACGACAATGTTGAGGCCGCACTCGCAGCTCAGCAGGATAAGTAGGTCGTGCAGCGCTGTAGAAGAGCAAGTAGTTACCCATTCAAGTCAGCGAATCGCCTTGCCCCATCAAGTACGTTTTACTTTGCTATGCCGCCTCTGGTTAGGGGTGGCTGTTACGAAAGCATGCTCAAGTTCCTTATTGGAATGTCCGACACACCCGTCTGTGACTCGCGAAACTGTGAAGAGACGATCGAGCACGTGTTGTGTTTTTGTAACCTCTATTACAACGAACGCGATGTTGTTCGAAAGGTCTCGAACCGACTAGATAACAGATCATATTCAGAGACTTATGATTCTCGGACCATGGCCCCACGCGTCGCAGCCACTGCTACGTTTCATGAAAGCGACTGGCCTCAATGACTGGTTATAGGTGTGACGTACGTTGTGGACATCCGCACGTATTCACACCGACAGTACTTTATCCCCTCCTTCTCCATTCTTTTTTTCCCTTCAACCACTTCCCTTGTGCAGGGTAGCAAACCGGACGCGTGTCTGGTTGACCTCCCCACCTTCTCTTCCTTCCTTTTCCACCTTTTCCTCCTCCAGTGCTGCTTTTTTTAAAATGCTAATCATACTAGATTTTGTAAAAAAAAAATACCGCCTGTAATGCTGAATAAATATACACGATATACTGTGTACTTCTTCTCTTTATGTACTTGGACACACTTACAAGCCTACATTAAACACTTTTCATCACGTGATACATAAAGAAAAAACCCTTTCCCTACTTAGTGAATTATTAGTTTCTCATTTATTCGTTTAGGGTAATGTGCGTAGTTTATAGTTTACTCTTTCTTTTCGCGCATATTTCTGCGTTGATTTCCTTTTTATGAGTAAGTTGGCTATAATTTTAATGCTGCTTTGTCAGTTACTCTGCAACGTTCGATAACGGGCCCTCCCGCAGCTTCATGCTCTCGAATCTCCTTCTACGTGTTCCCACGTTTGTTTTTTCGTTTCTATTTTTCATTTATGAACATAATAAGCTTGATTCTGATTCTGAAGCCTGTCGGAAAGAGTCACGTGTAGGTGAAAGTGCACGTGAAAGTTTGCAGCTTCCCAGAAGAGCACTGGTGCGTCTTGCTCTTGAAAGAGAGGGCGAAAGGGAAGGTCAGAAGTTGGAGTGGAACTTGGTCGAGTTCGAGTGAAAGCTGGGTCTGTGACGGCACGTGTAAACTATCAATATGCACTCGCAAGCACGCAGGATGCATCGTTATCACTGTATTAAAAACAGTTTATTGTACAGCTTATGGCTGGCTCACAGCAGATGTTTGTTGTCATCGTATCTGTCGCAGTGTTTGAATTGCGGTTTGTCAGGTATAACCATTGCAAGTGACGTCAAATACAAGTGGTCAAAGGTGCTCTGGTGAGGTCTAAATGTGTTTATAGGCGTGAAGAGCGAATCGGTTTGTTCCTGCGTTAACACGACCACCGTCATCGCCACCAATTTTGATTGATTCATTTAATTTATCATTATTTATTATTATTGTTATTATTAGGAGCGTAGTGCTTGAAGCCTGCTTCACCTCCACCGCGGGTCTGGCCGGTATTTCACTTCCTCCGGGATTGGTCCACGTCCAGCTTTCTTTATTGTTGACGCAGGGACAGGAAAATTACATGGAACTCTAGCCATACACAGCTTTACCGTAAGAACCCCAGATAGCGCAGCGAACACCCGCAACTGAATTGTGACAAGCGTCATGTTCTTTTCTTTGTTGTTGTTATCTTCCCTTCGATAAAGCTATGAGGTTATTGCATAAATAGTCCCAATGAGCATTTTCTGACAAGGCAGCATGGTTTAACAGTCGCCTCGATAACTGACTCTACATGCATACTTGTTTGCAATGAGGAAACTCTGGTCACAAATATTGCCAGCATGCTGGCAATGTTTTTCTTTTTCTTTTTTTGCTATTTGTCGGGTTCAGTGACCTTTCCTGTCTTTGTCTTTTTTCACATCTGACTTCTCGCGATAATTATCTCTCTGTTCAACCCGCCACGCTGGCGCACCACAATCATTTCAGAAATGAATGTTCGTTATGGTATTTATTTAAAAAGGAAGCTTTCTCGATCTTTAGTTTCACAGAGAACTTTCTCCAAAACACAAATTAACAAGTAATTCATTCAAGACGATTTCATTTTGGCTTGCACCATGTCAAACTGTAGAGAAACGTTGACGTATGTACTACAGTCGTACCATCTAAGTCGAAACACCGAGTCCCTAACCAAGCGTTCACAGCAGTTTACATATAGAGTGAACGTCTGCACAGTAATCTACGTTGGGCGCCATAAGGACCATCGTGCCTTGAGGTAAAATAAATGTTGACGTTGCGTTGGATTCAATACGAATGAAGCGTTTCTCTAATGAGTGTAAGACCGTGTCCGATTCATTGCGTGAAAGCCTGGTTGCGCAGTTTTTCATTTAAAGCGAAGGTTTTCTTTGTGGACCTCCCCGGGGCTTTATAGACCATGGCTGCGCTGTCTTGCGTGACGTCACGTAGCACGTGGGCGAGAGAGAGCACGTGCCTTTGAAAGAGCACGTGCGCGTTGTTTCCCATTGGGCCAAAGGCGCAGAAATGAAACGGCCGAATAACAGGCAACCTTACCACCACCATTTGCATCGTATGCTTGCCTCTGCATGCACCTCTCTTCACCATGCTTGCCTCGACAGACGTCAAACATCGCCTTCCTCCTTGGGACGTCACGGCGTCGATGTCTTATTAGGACGGCGCATTTGCATGAACTGCTGCGTTGCGGCATATGTAGCAACGGTGTAATGGGTAAGCATGATCGAATGACACCTTTATTGTAATGGCTGGCGCTTTGGCCTATGTTTTGGGCCTAGGAGAATTCGGGTATCGGAATGAGTGGAAAGGGATGCGCAAACAAACGGCGTCAACGGTCACTCAGCAGTATGTAAACATTAATTGTATGACACAAAAGATGTGACCCGTGCGGCGTAGAAACATAAAAGATTAAACGAGATTACTCGTTGCATGGAATGACGATAAAAACAACTAATTGTACGCATTCCATTAAGTATTACGGCGCTTAATTTATTACCATGGTACTTCAGCAAAGCTTCGCTTCCCATAATTGATTGCAACGTGTGCGTTGGAACCCCACGTACTTTTTTTTTCTCTTCAACGGAAGGTTGTTTTTGCTCACCCTCGTATTTGTCGTTCGTCGACTCTTTCCAGACTTTAGGGTCTTGCAGAGTTGTGATGTACAGGAGGAGCATGAACGCTCGGACGGCCTGCGGGAAAGTGTATCACACAGGGTGATTTTACTTAGTAGAAAGAGACAGTCAAGCTCTCCTTAGACAGACAGCAAAATGTCGTCACACATATTTGAAGTGGACATTATATATATATATATATATATATATATATATATATGTGTGTGTGTGTGTGTGTGTGTGTGTGTGTGTGCGTGTGTGTGTGTGTGTGTGTGTGTGTGTGTGTGTGTGTGTGTGTGTGACCGACACTTTCTGTCGCTTTGACACTCCTAACGCTAACGCTGTTATATGTGGTGAAATGCAACGCTGTTCCTGTTTACAGTTCTTTATGCTTTATTCAGAGTGTCCTGCAGCGCCGTTACGACATTATGGCAGAGCCTCCAATGGCATATCAGAGGCTCCACAAATATTAAATTATGGTGTTTTATGTGCCAAAACCACTTTTGATTATGAGGCACGCCGTACTGGAGGACTCCGGAAACTTCGACCACCGGGATTCTTTAACGCGCACCTAAATCAAAGTACACGGGTGTTTTCGCATTTCGCCCCCATCGAAATGCGGCCGCCGTGGCCGGGATTCGATCCCGTGACCTCGCGCTCAGCAGCCCAACACCACAGCCACTGAGCAACCACGGCGGGTTCTTTAAAAGATTTTGAAAGTGTTCGCTGAAATACCCTGTATATATATATACCAGCAGACGATTTGATGGCAACCCCAATGTATTCTCCGAAGACTGCAAGCCTTCTGCAGGCTGGATACTCACTGCGGCTGTACACCCTTACTGCGAGACTAAGACTGTTCCGAGGACGAGTTCAGCTCGTCCTCGGGAAGAACGCTATCAACAAATAGCAAGCGCAAGTCCAGCTAGTCCTTTAGAAGAGGCTAAAGAGAAACGCTAAATAAGTTTTTAATTTATGCAGTATTCGTCTCAAAATCAATTTCATTCATTTCGCTGTAATTGGTTGTTTAGTAGAGCAGAAAACGAAAGTCATAGTTCTTTTTTATTTGTTTTCATTTATCGCCGCAACCACTATAAGGCGTCTGTTATAAGGATGTCACAAATCTATCTTTTTGTATTTTGTCCTTAGTGCCTCAGTAAAGGTTCATGAAACTTTCGAAGTTCAGCCTTGGCTCTTTCGGAAAACAGTGTAGTTCATCATTAGCGAGATAAAAGAAACTATAGATACGAACAGACGGCTTCAACATCTAGGGCGCCATGGCGAGCTGGCGCGGCAGCATCAAGGTGACGCCGCCATCCGGCTTTTGTTCTTCCATCATCATCATCATCATCATCATCATCATCATCATCATAGTGATCATCCTTATCATCATCATTATCATCTTATTCATCATCAGGCTATTTTTTTTTGTACACAACAGGACGAAGGATTCTCACAGCGACCCTACAATCAGCCCTGTATCGCGTTACCCGATTCCAAACTTGCGCCTGCGAATTTCCTAACTTAAGAGGAAGCTTTAGCTCTGGTGCTAATACATATATGCATGTAAGGGGAGAATTCGTTTTTCTTGTCGACCATCGCACCAAACTTGACGAGGTTTGTTGCATTTAAAAGGAAACGCTAAAATCTAGTGACTGTTGGTTTGGAATTTTCGATTTAGGTCTTCAATCTTTTATTAAAAATTGGCAAAAATCGCAAATTTTCAGAAAAGAAAACTATCGGGTTTACAACTATGTAACTCAGCAATGGAAAATTATATCACAATTACGTGAATTGCATCTAATAGCACATCTAAAGCGGACAAAATTGATATGTTACTCATGAATATCAAAAAGTTTAGTAATTTGAAAATACAGCCTTTGCAGAACCCTTGTACACAACGTAACGAATTCACGTAAGATATAACTTTACATATCGAATTAGTCCGCTTTGAATGATCTAATGGGTGCCATTTACAGAGCCGCGATGTATTTGTTTTTGATGCAGAGCTATTAATTTGTAAACTTCGCGCTTCTATTTACTTTTGCAAACTTTCGAATTTTTGAAAATTCTTGTAATGAAAGTCCGGCCCTTAATCAAAATTCCGCTTTAAACAGTCACTAGAATCTATGTTTCTCTCTCAAATGCAGCAAATTTCATTAAAATCGGTCCAGAGGTTACCTCGGAAAAGCGTTTCTGCGTTTTACATGTATTTGAATAGGCCGCGTCGGAGTTGGGCCCGGGCTAAAGCTTGCTAACATAATCACCCCACCTAATTTTCTGCCGTCCTCTAGTGCACTTTTCCTTCCCTTGGCATCCACTCTGTAAGTTGAATAAACAATCGGTTATCTACCCTATACGCATTGCATGTGGCCTCCCAGCTCCAGTTTTTCCTCTTCATGGGAACTGCGAACTGCGATATCAGCTGCTCCCGTTTGCTCTATAATTCACACCATCATCCTCTTGTGTTTTAACGGTACGTCTAATACTTTTCCTATATTTTTTCAACGTTACTGGTCTTATCAAGCCTTGTCTCACGGTAAGAGTGGTTTCTTGGGTATTGTAGAAGGGAAATTTACTACAATACGGCTCGACCTATTTTTCTCTTTAGCGTCCCCGTAACAGATAAACGACGGAGCACCAACAGTAATTATATGAGCGTATAGTTACTCACGATGTAAAATATGCCGACGTAGCGCGTGCCAGTCTTAAGGGAGCAGACACAACACGACCGGTTGAGAAGAGCCATATTCAGGTTCCGACGTCTCCCTTCGTCGTCTTGAGGAACAACGGCTCGAATGTTGCCGGTCGGTGCTCAGTTGACGTTCCAAGCGAGTAATCCCTGGTAAATGTGGCAAATACGACGAAGTTTGAAAGCCTTGTAGTTATAGTTTTCTACCGATATACAAAATTTCGAACACTAATGGAATAGTTCTGATTCGAACCTGACGATTCGATTTGAGAATTAGGCAGTTCCACTTCTTCTAATGATTGATCCTGATCGAATATATAGGATCCACTACGATTATTGCAGCTTGAATCTACGTGGGTAAAACCCCAGTCATACAGCCCCCAGAACGGTCGATTCGCGTACTTTCGTGCATTTGGCATGCTGCCTAATTGAACCGACTTACAATTAGCATGGCGTCTATGTAAGGAGATAACGTTTCTTTTCCTTTCTTTCTTTCTTTCTTTCTTTCTTTCTTTCTTTCTTTCTTTCTTTCTTTCTTTCTTTCTTTCTTTCTTTCTTTCTTTCTTTCTTTCTTTCTTTCTTTCTTTCTTTCTTTCTTTCTCCATCGTGTTCTGTTTTGTACGAGTGCATTAAAAAAAAAGAGGTTTTTCGCAAATCGACGGATGTTAGGAACCCTATTTTCCCCCTTCAATAGTTGAAGTAGATTAGCTTAGAGAGTTTGTCCACTATATATATATATATATATATATATATATATATATATATATATATATATATATATATATATATATATATATATATATATATATATATATATATATAATAAGCACATCCTCACAACGACTTGTGTCATTCATCACTGCATGCTTTCCCACCTTCATAACAAGAGCGCACCTATAGCCTATTACAACCGTGTTTAAGAGACACCATATTTTAATTGCTCAATATCCTTCCCGCACTAAACAAAAGAGCAGACACTGCGAAAATAACTTTGGCAAGAAGCAGACACTTTGGCTTCTCTGCGCAACGCAAAATGCAGTCTTCAAACATCCTCGGAATAGCAAACGTAGAAAGTCAACTTCCGCTTACTGGTCCACAATACCCGGTGCCTATTCGGGAAGCAGTGTGACTTGATTTAGGAGCATGACTGCTTTATGGGAAAAAAATTGTGTAGGCGCAAGTAGGTATCATAGTTGACGATAGTTAAAAGGGGCAGCAATGACGCTAAAAATGATGAAAAATACTTCGCGTTTCAAGTTGGCTGGTTCTATATAACTCAGACTGAAAATGGGCAGAGGTAATTTGAGCGTTGCTTTATTTCTCCTGCAGACGGTTTAAAATTTTTGCGGCGTCATTGCGGAACGTGTGGCATGTCGGCCTATCCCCCTCCTGAAATACAATTATTGCACTTTTGTTTACGCTGTCAACCTCTTAAATAAAAGCGTCAGAAGCACTTCTCGCCTGTACGGGTTAAGCCTAACGATCGCCGTGTGGTGACCTTCAGTAGCGCAATTAAACATCCTCCCCTCCCCCCTCCCCCTCCTCTCACCTCTGCCCAATTCGCTTGCCATTTCGTTTGCCGATAGAGCTTTTTTTTCCTTATTTCGGCGTCTAACTTGTGTGTAGTTTCGTTCTTCCGTAACAATAGGCCGCTTGTCCATTTCACTGCGTCAATGCTGCATATACTGCCGTAGACATGACATATGGTTGATTATATTACATAACCTGAACTTTGAGGCATCATGTAACGCCAAAGTGCACGTGAGTTTTCAGTTGTTTTTTTTTTCATTTCCCTGCATACGTAAGTCCACTCTCCCTCCAAGGTAGAACTTCCAGGCTCATCCTGGTCCTTGAAACTCAACGCATTCGGCCCAATTCGCATGCCACCGAATGAAGTTTTCAAAAGAGTACAGAGTAAAGAAATTTACCCGCCTTAGGACCTAGCTTGTTCCCAAAGAATATCCACTTTACACCTTTTTTTTTTTTTTGTAAGGCTGCGTCTCCGGTACCTTGTGGTTACCGAAAGGCCACGCTGATATCGGCGCGACAAACAACGCTCCTGACAGGAAATCAGCGAGCGCGCAAGAGTGTTAAATAAAGGAAACGTATACGCAAAGTTGATGACGATTGCGGCTCGGGTTCGAGGAACAAGGTAAGTCCCGAATGGCGTAAAACACTTTTTAGAGCGTATATATAATCTTCGATAGCGCTCAATATATATCATGCTTGTTAACCTTAGACGTATTAAGATGAAGAGCGACTTTATCATATAAGCGTAGCTCGGTGAACGCCACTCACCTGCCTCGCGCACTTGACAGGGCTTTGATGAACAACGCCGCGGGCGCGAAAAGAGACAGATGGTGCGTTGCGGCGGCTCGGCGCACTGGATTCGTTTCTCGGTTGGCCCCGGCGTGAGTTGCTCCCTATTGATGGGGAGCGAAGCGGCTCGTCAAATGGGGGCGAGGTGGGGGGGGGGGGATCATTCCACTTCCCGCGCTTCCCAAAAATAAACCGACTTCCCTTAAATCGATAGGGAGGGCGCGCGCCCTCAGGCAGAACCACTTTCCGTGATTCTGTCCCGCCCTGCCTGCGTATACAACAGTCTCGAACGAGGTGACCGCGTTCGTGTCGATCGAACAGGGCTGATCGGTCTGTTCTGGCACGGCTCGAAAAAAAAAAAAAAGCTCCGCTCTGCGGGTTTTAGATAGACTAAGTCAACTTAAAACTGATGCGGTACCTTTCGCACCTCGTCGCAAACAGATAGGCCGCGGGGAGGCAGCGCAATCCATTTAGCACTGCCATTTGTTGGGCGTGTTGGTAAATGGAAAGCATATTTAGCGCCAGCAAACGAGGACGGAAGGGAGACGACAACACAATGCGTCTCCCTTCCGGCCTTGTTTGCTGGCGCTAAATATGCTTTCGATTTACCAACACGCCCAACAAATGGCAGTGCTACAATTTATTTCTAGTACATCGGGCTCTTTTCTGTGTTCTAGCGCGTTGTGTTGTCGTCTCCCTTTCGTCCTTGCTTGCTGGCGCTAAATATGCTTTCCATTTAGCACCTCATGAGATATTGGTGAGGTATAGTTGCATGGGCATTGGAAGCGCTACTCGTGGATGCGGAGAGTCTCTACGCTTATGACTGTCGTAAAGGGAAAACTTTGTTCCGTCTTATTGCTTTTTTTAGGGCTCCCGTGTCGCGGAAAATCCGGCGTCGTACGTCGCTTCGGCAAGAAGAATTTCGAACCAAATTCCGAACCACGCGTACCCAACCACTCTTCTACCACCAAAGTTGCTCACGCCTTGTCTTTCATTCTTTACATGGTTATTCCTTGGAATTTTGAGAACGGCAACCCACAAACAAATGTAACGAAAAAAAAATCATCGACAGCGCATATCCTTTGTGGCAGATTTTCTCAGACTGAAAGAAGTGCGAAACAATTAGAGGAGATCGACCCCACGCAAGAGGCCGAGTTTCTACCAGAAAGCTTGCCTTCGTGCAGAGCGTTCACCGCCAGCGTTTCCCGCAAACATTAAGGTTACATAAGCTGCAGTTGTCGGCGAAGCGTAAGCGTCCTCCCAACTATCTATCTATCTATCTATCTATCTATCTATCTATCTATCTATCTATCTATCTATCTATCTATCTATCTATCTATCTATCTATCTATCTATCTATCTATCTATCTATCTATCTATCTATCTATCTATCTATCTATCTATCTATCTATCTATCTATCTATCTATCTATCTATCTATCTATCTATCTATCTATCTATCTATCTATCTATCTATCTATCTATCTATCTATCTATCTATCTATCTATCTATCTATCTATCTATCTATCTATCTGTCTGTCTGTCTGTCTGTCTGTCTGTCTGTCTGTCTGTCTGTCTGTCTGTCTGTCTGTCTGTCTGTCTGTCTGTCTGTCTATCTATCTATCTATCTATCTATCTATCTATCTATCTATCTATCTATCTATCTATCTATCTATCTATCTATCTATCTATCTATCTATTGCTTGTGGTTTACGTTGTGGAATAAAGGTCCTAAAGGTTGCATCCACAAGCGCGCTGCCCTTACAACGACAATAACCGTTTGGCGAGACGGCTGATTACGGTAGTTGTTGATCGATCACGGTGAGCAAACAACAAGAATGCACGCACGAGAACCTATAAAGTGCGACGTAGATAGCGCTTGTTTTCTGTCGATCGACTCCACATCATTGTCCGCCTCTTGCGTGGGAATTCGCTCGCTGTGGAAGTCGAACCCGGCTTGGCTAATAAGCTTACAGTTACACTCCACGGATCGATTTCCGCAGTGCTCGCGTCGAGGGAAGACACGCTGGGGATTTCGTAATGATTTGACCGTGAAATGTGGTAGTTCGTGTTGTACGCAGCACTGCGTTGACCTTGCGTTTAGGAACGATGCACGCGCTCGCTTTTCCTTCAAGCCACCGCTAGGCTCAACAGTTAGTTGTAAACGTGACCGCACTGCATACGTCACCACACCTTCGAAGGATGCCGCATCGTGCACGTGCAATTTCGCAGGACAGTTTTAAAGGAAACGGCGATCAAGACGCTTCAATCAATTTCGGCGGCGTCTGTCACTCGCTGCTATTAATCAAGTGATTAATTCAATTTTAGTTTAAATGTATGCATGCAGGGCTAAAAGCTATGTACATATAGGTGGTTTGATGTGTCCACAAACGACCTTATAAGGCCATTATATAGTATTTGTCATTATTGCGTTCTTGCTCGAAAACACTAAATAAGCCAATGTGTCCCCACCCACATGCTCGATCCCGAGTCCATGACATCTCAGCTGTCGTGGCGCTGTTGATGTCATAGCCGAGCCATGCCGAGCCGTCGTCGCCTCGCAAACGTTGTCTTATCGTTATCGTCGTCAATGTCATCCGGCCAGCTATAGCTGCTTTAAGTGCATAATACCTTCCACCGAGTGGCTCTTTACGATATTTAACGCGATCGGGAAACTCACATACAGGCATTCATTCATTATGGCCGAAAAAAAAGAAGATAATAAAGCAGGCCAGTACCGGAGGCACTGCAATTAAAGGAGTGGGTGGGCTGGTACTGATACCATAATGTGCGCGGAATGTGTAATTGCAGAGCTTTTTATTTATTTGTTTGAGGTTTGTAAAGCAAATGCCGGAATATGTGTAATCGCATAATGCCTACGATTACACAAATTCCGGGATTGGTGTAATCGTATAGGCACCGGTGAGATGACCCTGATGCCAATGCAAAACTGTCATCGCGCGGATTTTTGACGTGGTTTTATTTCAATCGGCGGGCCGATCCCAGAACTCGTTCACGGTTAAAGTGTGAACGAGTTGACAGGCTATTCATTTAGGCACAACACATAGGCACCTACTGTGATGTTTGCATCATCAAACAATCCATGTCACAATTAAAACAAAACGAAACAGTAGGAATGCTTGCGCATGCATTAATATTTATCGCATTGCAAGATAGGTCCCATACATGTCGCGATGTGGCGATGTCAGTGTGCTGCGACCACGTGTTCTAGCAAGCACCCAGTGTAGGGTATGCTTTGATCCCGCAGATAAACTCGTTGAAAGTTGGCGCCATGTGTGGTTGGCTCTGTGTTGGGTGCCTCCTGTGTCCTGTGTCGAGTGTTCTATAGGCATAAGGCTTTCGTAGACACGAGTGGGGCGATTCTTATCCTTGCACAACTGTGCTCGTAAGGCTTTTAATCACGGTTTGTAATCGCTTGGCGGATCCTGGTATCCTTGTAATCATAGATACGGGTGTGTCGATGCACATACCAGAGCTTAGGTGTCCTCGTAGGGATTTTAATCGCGGTCTCTTATCGGCGGGCCGATCATGGATTCTGTGTGATCGTAGACCCGGGTGGGCCAATCCTGATCCCAGTACATAAATGTTCTCGCACGGATTTCATTCGTGGTTTGTAATCGGCAGCCCGATCAAGAAATGCGCACACGTAGGCGGTGGTGGGTCCATACCAGTCCTTAAATGTCCTCGTAAGATTTTAATTCGTGATTTGTATTCAGCTAGAATAGAATATGTGCGATCGTAGACCCGGCGGGCCGGTCTTGATCTTTGTGCATAGGTTTCATGGTAAAGGTCTTAATGGTAGTTTGTAGTCGACGCCCCGAACTTGTAAGCTGTGTGATCGAAGACGGCTGGGCCGGGTAGACCGTTCATGGAATCCAGTAGGATCGTAAACACGGGTGAGCTGATCTTGAACCCAGTGCATAAGTGTCCTCATAAGGATTTTAATCGTGTTTCGCAATCCGCCGGCCGATTCCAGAATCTGAGTAATATATAGACGCAGGTGAGCAGATGGTGATGCCAGTACGCAAGTGTCCTCGTGTGACCCTTTATTAATCGTCGTTTGTTCTCGGAGGGCCGTTTCCGAAACCTGTGTGATCGCAGACCCAGATTAGCCGATTCTCACTTCAATGCACGAGTATCCTCGCAAGAGTTTTGATCGGGGTTGTAATCGGTGGGCAGATCCAAGAATCTGTGGGAAAGTAGGTAAGAGTGGCCCGATCCTGGTACCCGTGCTCAAGAGTTCTCGCAGGAGTTTCAATGTGTATTGTAATCGACGAACCGACCGTGGAAGTGGAAAAAGATTTTTATATATCCGCGCTGCCAGGCCCACGACTTTTCCTGGAAAGCGTTGGTTCGGGCATATACGTAATTATCCATGCCAATTAATGTACTTGGTTACACCGATTTCCACAGTGAACAAACCGATTATCACCGACGGACTCTTCTGAAAAAGAAAGGTAAGTATATAGCCTATTAAAATGTTTGCGCTGAGAGGTCCACTGACTTGTCTGAAAAGCGTTGGTTCGGGCACATACATCGCTTTCCGTGCCAATGCACTTGCTTACACCGATTTCCACGATCAATAAACAGATTATCATCGATGGACTTTTCTGGAAAAAAGGTAAGCCTATTAAAATGTACGCGCTGCCCGAACCACTCACTTCTCTGCAAAGCATTGGTTCGGCAACATACATTGCTCTTCGTTCCATTGAACTTGTTTACACCGATTTCCACCGTGAACGAACCGATTATCACCGACGGACTCTTCTGAAAAAAAAAAAAGGTAAGCCTATAGCCTATTAAAATGTTTACGCTGCGAGGTCCACTCACTTATCTGGAAAGCGTTGGTTCGGGCACATACATCGCTCTCCGTGCCAATGCACTTGCTTTCACCTATTTCCACGATGAATAAACCGATTATCACCGATGAATCTTTCTGGAAAAAAAAGGTAAGCCTATAACCTATAAAGATTAATAAAGGGAAAATCAGACATCCACCCGTTCGTAGCAAATGCTACAAAGGAAACCCATACGGGTTCCTCGAAAGAAAAGCCTCGCAGTTAAAGAAAAATTCCTCCTGGTCCGGGACTCGAACCCGGGACCACCGCCTTTCCGGGGCAGCCGCTCTACCATCTGAGCAAACCAGGCGGCTAGCAGAGGCAAGGAGAAGTCGAATTTGTCAACAACTCGAAGCAAAGGCATCAGTTTGACGAACGGGTGGATGTCTGATTTTCCCTGGATGGATGGATGGATGGATGGATGGATTGATGGATGGATGGATGGATGGATGGATGGATGGATGGATGGATGGATGGATGGATGGATGGATGGATGGATGGATGGATGGATGGATGGACGATGGATGGATGGATGGATGGATGAATGGATATTATGAGCGTCCCCTTTGGAACGGGGCGGTGGGTTGCGCCACCAAGCTCTTGCTATTATACTGCCTAATGTCCTACCTAAGTTAAACAATAAAAAAATAAACACTATGAACTCCAACACCCAAATTTTCTGATCCCCTATTCCTTACTGTGCTTTTGCACGTCTCCGTTTTTTGTCGTTTCCCTACTTTTCGTCCACCAGTCCTCCAATCGCCTCTTACTAATGCCTATTGTGGACATGTTTACTTTTCCACTGCTCCCGCTGAACCCAAGGGCTTCAAGGAGGCCTGTGGTGCCTAAATCCCCCGCCGGATAGACGTCTTCAGATTATAATAAAACATGCTCCATGGTTTCCCTAGCTTTACCGCAGCAAGCACATGCTTATTGTTCCTTCTTATACCTCGCTTTATAGGCGCGCGTCTAAGGCATCCCGATCTCGCTTGGAATAGTAATGAGCTTCCCTTTGAGTTATCATAAATTGTTTCTTTCCTGATTTCGCTTTTTCCTCTTAAGTAGTTGCTCATGGCAGGTTTCCTTTCCATTGCCGCCACCCATGAGATTATTTCAGCCTCTCTGACTTTCCGCTTGACCGTCTTTGTTGCTGTGTTGCCCACCCTACAGGCCACATACTTGCTAATAAGCGTCCTAGTTCTTTTCCTCCACTGTGAATCAATGTTTTTCCTGTACAGATACCTGAACACTCTCCCAGCCCATTTACTTTCTTCTGGTATATTCTTCAGGCATTCTTCATACTCAATTTTACTGCGAGCTTCCCTCACTTCAAAACTAGTCCAGCCCATATCACCCTGCACAGCTTCGTTCGTAGTCTTCCCGTGAGCGCCCAATGCGAGGCGACCCACTGACCTTTGGTTCCCATCGAGTCCTGATTGTACCCCTGATTTAAAGCAAACAACCGCATTTCCAAAAGTAAGTCCTGGAACCATTACGCCTTTCAACATACCTCGGAGGACCTAGTATTTATTGTATCCCCATAGCGCTCTGTGCTTCATTATGGCTGCATTTCTCTTCGCCTTCACTGTTATTGTTTTTTCCTGTGTTTCCATATATCTATTGCCCTCGTTTATCCATATACCAAGGTATTTATATTCTGTTACCCGAGGTATGTCCTGGCCCTGTATCTCCACTGTCTATTCACTGTTTTCATTGAATACCATAACACCTGATTTTCTAACACTAAATTTAAAACCTAAATTATTGCCTTCCTGTCCACAGATATTAGCCAGACGCTGCAAAGCACTTTGCTTGTTAGCCAGCAACACAATGTCATTCGCATAAAATAAACCTGGGAGCTGCTGCTCAACTACTGTACCCGCTGTTTGTACGAGATATTAAACCCGATATTACTTCCTTCTAGCGCCCTCTCCATCCTCACCATGTACATCATAAACAGCAGCGGGGATAAAGGGCACCCCTGTCTCAGTTCCTTCTTGATATGAACTTTCTCCTCGCTTCTCATTCCTTCCCATTCAACGCAAACGGTAGTTTCTAGGAAAATCTATCTCAAAAGCTGAAGGCAATCGTTACCTAAGCCTTCCCCTTCCAGAATATCCCACAATATGTTGCGATCTACGTTGTCGTAAGCTCCTGTAATGTCTAAAAAGGCAACATATAACGGTCTGCTTTCTACTTTTGATATTTCAATACACTGAGTAAGAACAAATAAGTTATCATCTAAACGCCTACCTTTTCTGAAGCCATTCTGAAGTTCTCCCAAAATGCCATTATTCTCTGCCCAAGCTGGAAGCTTTAATTTGATTGCCTGCATTGCTAGCCTGTATATTACCGATGTAATGGTCAATGGTCTATACGAATGCATTATTTCTCCCCCTTGCCTTTATAAATTAAATTAATTCTACTTTCTCGCCAACTGTCCAAGATTAGTCTATCTTTTAAATTTTTTTCCACTGCTTTCACCAGAGCTTCCTTACTTTTTGGTCCTAGTTTATTAACCAGCCTAACGGGAAGCTCGTCTAGCCCTGTGGCTGTCCGCTCAGGAATTTTCTCTTCCGCTTTCTTCCAGTTGAAATTTGTCAGCACGAGCTCCTTTTCCACTTGGGTCTCTTTCATGCTCTTTTTTTCTTCAAATACAACCTCGCCATTCCCTTGGAAAGATTTGGCTGTTATTTTTTGGATGTAATTTATTGCCGCTTCTCCTTCCAATCTGTTTTCATCTTCGTCTAGGATATGTTGTTGTATTGTTGTTGACTTCCTGCCTAATAATTTTATGTGGTTCCAAAATATTCTAGGTTCGGCCTTCTTTTTCTCACGGATTTCTGACAACCAACGTTCACTTGCACCTTTTAATTTTGCTTGCACCAGTATTTGAACCATAGACTTTTTCTTCCGGTATATTTCCCATTTACTGGTTACTTCATCCTGCGGCAATTGCGCCTTCTTTGCCTACCTGTGCTCTCGAGATGCTTTCTGTCGTTCTGCGATCGCTTCTCGTATCTCCCTGTTCCACCAGCTTTTCGGTTTCTTTGCTCCTTTCCAACGAACATGTTGTTTCTCTTTCCATATTTCTGTCGTTATTACACTTAGAAGCTCACCATATTCCCACTCTTGGCCATTAGCCAATTTCGTCCTCGACTCTCGTGACTATATTTGGTATTTGTTCAGCCTTCAGATTTGGACTGGCCATTTTGCGCTCCTTGCTCTCTTTTCCAACTACATATCCAACTACATATCCCATTTTTAAGATGATGCGTTTATGGTCTTTATTAATTAATTCGCTCCGCCTTGCGGGTCTCCGCAGAACTATTACGTCAAACTGTTGTCTTTGCTTCGAGTTGTTGACAAATTCAACTTCGCCTTGCCATCTTCTAGCCGCCTGGTTAGCTCAGATGGTAGAGCGGCTGCCCCGGAAAGGCGGTGGTCCCGGGTTCGAGTCCCGGACCAGGACAAATTTTTCTTCGACTGCGTGGGCTTTTCTTTCGGGGAATCTGTATGGGTTTCCTTTGTAGCAAGCATTTGCTACGAATGGGTGGATGTCTGATTTTCCCTTTATTAATTACTTCTCTCCACCTTGCGGGTTTCCGCAGAACTATTGCGTCAAACTATTGTCTTTGCTTCGAGTTGGTGACAAATTCGACTTCCCCTTGCCATCTTCTAGCCGTCTGGTTAGCTCAGGCACTCTCCCAGTGAAACCGTGGCTGCAAAGCAAAGGCATTTTTGTACCTTGGTCTGTGAATTGCTTTATATGCAATAAACCGGAGACGATTGAGCATATCTTTTTGGACTGTCATGACGCAGTGTTTTTGTGGGATATTCTAAAACGTAGCCTTAAAAAGGAGTTGCCCTTAAGTGCTTTCGGAATACGCTTCCTGCCATGCGCGGAACCAGAGGGAGTGCCTGTCGATCTGTTAATGCTTTTGTGCATGCACAGTGTGTGGCGAACGCGTATGGATATCAGACATGAGCGCATTGTTCAGGCCCCTGCACATGAATATTTCATTGAAAGTGTGTTATATATACGCGAATTTTTCTGTGCACAGAGTGACCCTCCTGATTGGCTAAGTGCTTTGGACAAAGTGACTAGCCTACATCGTTCTTATCACACCACACTGATCCGGCATTGTCTAGTTGTTTTTATGACCATGTAATACTCACATTGTACCTTCTTTTGCCAAGCCGGTAATAAAAAAAAAAAGTCTGGTTAGCTCAGATGGTAGAGCGGCTGCCCCGGAAAAGCGATGGTCCCGGGTTCGAGTCCCGGACCAGGACGAATTTTTCTTCAACTGCGAGGCTTTTCTTTCGAGGAACCCGTATGGGTTTCCTTTGTAGCATTTGCTACGAAAGGGGTGGCTGTCTGATTTTCCCTTTATTAATTACTTCTCTCAACCTTGCGGGTTTCCGCAGAACTATTGCGTCAAACTGTTGTCTTTGCTTCGAGTTGTTGAGAAATTCGACTTCGCCCTGCCATCTGCTAGCCGCCTGGTTAGCTCAGATGGTAGAACGGCTGCCCCAGAAAGGCGGTGGTCCCGGATGAGGACGAATTTTTCTTCAACTCCGAGGATTTTCTTTCGAGGAACCCGTTTGGGTTTCCTTTGTAGCATCTGCTACGAACGGGTGGATGTCTGATTTTCCCTTTATTAATTACTTCTCTCCACCTTGCGGGTTTCCACAGAACTATTACGTCAAACCTATAAAGATGTCCGTGCTGCCAGGCCCACTGACTTCCCTGGAAAGCGTTGGTACGGGGCAAATACATCGGTTTCCTTTCCGATGGACTTGCTTGCAGCGATTTCCCCGATGAATAAACAGATTATCACCGATGGACTTTTCTGGAAAAAAGGTAAGCCTATGAAAATGTCCGTGGTGCCAAGTCCGTTCACTTCTGGAAAGCATTGGTTCGGGCACATAAATCACTCTCCCTGACTTGCTTACACCGATTTCCACAATGACCAAACCGGTTATCACCGATAGACTCTTCCGGAAAAAGAAAGTAAGCCTATATTCTATTAAAATGTCCGTGCTGCCAGGTCCACTCACTTCAGTGGAAAACGTTGGTTCGGGCACATACATCGCTCTCCACTCCAATGCGCTTGCTTACACCCATTTCCACGATGAATAAACCGATTATCATCGATGGACTTTTCTGGAAAAAAGGTAAGCCTATAGCCTATTAAAATGTCCACGCTGCCATCTCCACTCACTTCACTGGAAATTGGTTCAGGCATATACATCGCTGTCCTTGCCAATGCACTTGCTTACGCCGATTTCCACAATGAAAAAACCGATTATTAGCGATGGACTTTTCTGAAAGAAAGGTAAGCCTATAGTCTATTAAAATGCTAATTAAAATGACAGCGTTGCCAGGTCCACTAATTTCTCTGGAAAGCGTTGGTTCGGGAATACACATCGCTTTTCAGGCCAATACGCTTGCCTACACCCATTTCCACGGTGAGTAAACCGATTTTCGCAGATGGATTTTGCTTAAAAAGAAATGGTAAGCCTATAGCCTAATCACATGTCCGCGCTGCCGGATGCATGCTCTTTTTGGAAACCGTTGATTCCGGCATATACATCGCTCTCCATGCCAATGCACTTGCTTACGCCGATTTGCACGATCTATTTGTGCAAATTTACTTTCTTGCGAAAAGCGTAATCCGAAGAATCAGCGCATTCGAGAGCACTTATTGAACCTAGTCGAGACGATGTTTTCATGGGCTATAGGCTTAGGGTTCTTTCAATTTTTCGAGAAAATTATTCTGTGCCTATTCGTTTATTTATCACATAATTCGGCATCAGCACGTGGCGTGGGGAGTGACGTATGCCATGAACCGGTGATTTCGAGCGAACCTATTGAATCTGGCCGAGACGATACTTTCATGGGCTATAGGCTTAGCGTTTTTTCAATTTTTCGAGAAAATTATTCTGTGCCTATTCGTTTATTTATCACGTAATTCGGCATCAGCACGTCCATGTCGAGTGACGTATCCCATGAACCGGCGCTTTCGAGCGAATTTATTGAAAATGGCCGAGACGATATTTTCATGGGCTATAGGCTTAGCGTTTTTTTCAATTTTTCGAGAAAATTATTCTATGCCTATTCGTTTATTTATCACGTTATTCGGCATCAGCACGTCCATGTCGAGTGACGTATGCCATGAACCGGCGCTTTCGAGCGAATTTATTGAAAATGGCCGAGACGATATTTTCATGGGCTATAGGCTTAGCGTTTTTTTCAATTTTTCGAGAAAATTATTCTATGCCTATTCGTTTATTTATCACGTAATTCGGCATCAGCACGTCCATGTCGAGTGACGTATGCCATGAACCGGCGCTTTCGAGCGAATTTATTGAAAATGGCCGAGACGATATTTTCATGGGCTATAGGCTTAGCGTTTTTTTCAATTTTTCGAGAAAATTATTCTATGCCTATTCGTTTATTTATCGCGTTATTCGGCATCAGCACGTGCTGGGGAGTGATGTACGTCATGAGCCGGCGCTTTCGAGCGAACTTCTTGACTCGGGCCAAAACGATATTTTCATGGGCTATAGGCCTAGCGTTTTTTCAATTTTTCGAGAAAATTATTCTGTTGCTATTCGCTTACTTATCACGCAATTCGGCATCAGCACATGCGTGGGGAGTGATGAATGCCATGAACCGGCGTTTTCGAGGGAATTTATTGAATCCGGCCGAGACGATATTTTCATGGGCTATAGGCTTAGCATTTTTGCAATTTTTCGAGAAAATTATTCTGTGCCTATTCGTTTATTTATCACGTAATTCGGCATCAGAGCGTCCGTGTGGAGTGACGTATGCCGTGAACCGACGCTTTCGAGCGAATTTATTGAATCCGGTTGAGACGATAATTTCATGGGCTTAGCATTTTTTCAATTTTTTCGAGAAAATTATTCTGTGTCTATTCGTTTATTTATCGCGTTATTCGGCATCAGCACGTGCCTGGGGAGTGATGTACCCCATGAGCCGGCGCTTTCGAGCGAACTTCTTGACTCGGGCCAAAACGATATTTTTATGGGCTATAGGCTTAGCATTTTTTCAATTTTTTCGAGAAAGTTATTCTATGCCTATTCGTTTATTTATCACGTAATTCGGCATCAGAACGTCCGTGTGGAGTGACGTATGCCATGAACCGGCGCTTTCGAGCGAAATTATTGAATCTGGCCGAGAGGATATTTTCATGGGCTATAGGCTTAGCATTTTTTCAATTTTCCGAGAAAATTATTCTGTGTCTATTCGTTTATTTATCGCGTTATTCGGCATCAGCACGTGCGTGGGGAGTGATGTACGCCATGAGCCGGCGTTTTCGAGCGAATTTATTGAATCTGGCCGAGACGATATTTTCATGGGCTATAGGCTTAGCATTTTTTCAATTTTTCGAGAAAATTATTCTGTGTCTATTCGTTTATTTATCGCGTTATTCGGCATCAGCACGTGCGTGGGGAGTGATGTACGACATGAGCCGGCGCTTTCGAGCGAACTTCTTGACTCGGGCCAAAACGATATTTTCATGGGCTTAGCGTTTTTTCAATTTTTCGAGAAAATTATTCTGTTGCTATTCGCTTACTTATCATGCAATTCGGCATCAGCACATGCGTGGGGAGTGAGGAATGCCATGAACCGGCGTTTTCGAGGGAATTTATTGAATCCGGCCGAGACGATATTTTCATGGGCTATAGGCTTAGCATTTTTGCAATTTTTCGAGAAAATTATTCTGTGCCTATTCGTTTATTTATCCCGTAATTCGGCATCAGCACGTGCCTGGGGAGTGATGTGCCCCATGAGCCGGCGCTTTCGAGCGAACTTCTTGACTCGGGCCAAAACGATATTTTCATGGGCTATAGGCTTAGCATTTTTTCAGTTTTTTCGAGAAAATTATTTTATGCCTATTCGTTTATTTATCGCGTTATTCGGCATCAGCACGTGCGTGGAGAGTGATGTATGCCATGAACCGGCTCTTTCCAGCGAACTCATTGAATCCGGCCGAGACGATATTTTCATGGGCTATAGGCTTAGTGTTTTTTCAATTTTTCGAGAAAATTATTCTGTTGCTATTCGCTTACTTATCACGTAATTCGGCATCAGCACATGCGTGGGGAGTGATGAATGCCATGAACCGGCGCTTTCGAGCGAACTTAAGGAATCTGGCCGAGACGATTTTTTCATGGGCTATAGGCTTAGAATTTTTTCAATTTTCCGAGAAAATTATTCTGTGTCTATGCGTTTATTTATCGCGTTATTCGGCATCAGCACGTGCGTGGGGAGTGATGTACGACATGAGCCGGCGCTTTCGAGCGAACTTCTTGACTCGGGCCAAAACGATATTTTCATGGGCTATAGGCTTAGCGTTCTTTCAATTTTTCGAGAAAATTATTCTGTTGCTATTCGCTTACTTATCATGCAATTCGGCATCAGCACATGCGTGGGGAGTGATGAATGCCATGAACCGGCGTTTTCGAGGGAATTTATTGAATCCGGCCGAGACGATATTTTCATGGGCTATAGGCTTAGCATTTTTGCAATTTTTCGAGAAAATTATTCTGTGCCTATTCGTTTATTTATCCCGTAATTCGGCATCAGCACGTCCGTGTGGAGTGACGTATGCCGTGAACCGACGCTTTCGAGCGAATTTATTGAATCCGGTTGAGACGATAATTTCATGGGCTATAGGCTTAGCATTTTTTTCAATTTTTTCGAGAAAATTATTCTGTGTCTATTCGTTTATTTATCGCGTTATTCGGCATCAGCACGTGCGTGGGGAGTGATGTACGACATGAGCCGGCGCTTTCGAGCGAACTTAAGGAATCTGGCCGACACGAAATTTTCATGGGCTATATATAGGCTTAGCGTTTTTTCAATTTTTCGAGAAAATTATTCTGCACCTATTCGTTTATTTATCACGTAATTCGGCATCAGCACGTCCGTGTGGAGGGACGTATGCCATGAACCGGCGCTTTTGAGCGAATTTATTGAATCTGGCCGAGACGATATTTTCATGGGCTATAGGCTTGGCATTTTTCAATTTTCCGAGAAAATTATTGTGTGTCTATTCGTTTATTTATCGCGTTATTCGGCATCAGCACGTGCGTGGGGAGTGATGTACGCCATGAGCCGGCGCTTTGGAGCGAACTTCTTGACTCGGGCCAAAACGATATTTTCATGGGCTATAGGCTTAGCATTTTTTCAATTTTTCGAGAAAATTATTCTGTGTCTATTCGTTTATTTATCGCGTTATTCGGCATCAGCACGTGCGTGGGGAGTGATTTACGACATGAGCCGGCGCTTTCGAGCGAACTTCTTGACTCGGGCCAAAACGATATTTTCATGGGCTATAGGCTTAGCGTTTTTTCAATTTTTCGAGAAAATTATTCTGTTGCTATTCGCTTACTTATCATGCAATTCGGCATCAGCACATGCGTTGGGAGTGATGAATGCCATGAACCGGCGTTTTCGAGGGAATTTATTGAATCCGGCCGAGACGATATTTTCATGGGCTATAGGCTTAGCATTTTTGCAATTTTTCGAGAAAATTATTCTGTGCCTATTCGTTTATTTATCCCGTAATTCGGCATCAGCACGTCCGTGTGGAGTGACGTATGCCGTGAACCGACGCTTTCGAGCGAATTTATTGAATCCGGTTGAGACGATAATTTCATGGGCTATAGGCTCAGCATTTTTTCAATTTTTTCGAGAAAATTATTCTGTGTCTATTCGTTTATTTATTGCGTTATTCGGCATCAGCACGTGCCTGGGGAGTGATGTACCCCATGAGCCGGCGCTTTCGAGCGAACTTCTTGACTCGGGCCAAAACGATATTTTCATGGGCTATAGGCTTAGCATTTTTTCAGTTTTTTCGAGAAAATTATTTTATGCCTATTCGTTTATTTATCGCGTTATTCGGCATCAGCACGTGCGTGGAGAGTGATGTATGCCATGAACCGGCTCTTTCCAGCGAACTCATTGAATCCGGCCGAGACGATATTTTCATGGGCTATAGGCTTAGTGTTTTTTCAATTTTTCGAGAAAATTATTCTGTTGCTATTCGCTTACTTATCACGTAATTCGGCATCAGCACATGCGTGGGGAGTGATGAATGCCATGAACCGGCGCTTTCGAGCGAACTTAAGGAATCTGGCCGAGACGATTTTTTCATGGGCTATAGGCTTAGAATTTTTTTCAATTTTCCGAGAAAATTATTCTGTGTCTATGCGTTTATTTATCGCGTTATTCGGCATCAGCACGTGCGTGGGGAGTGATGTACGACATGAGCCGGCGCTTTCGAGCGAACTTCTTGACTCGGGCCAAAACGATATTTTCATGGGCTATAGGCTTAGCGTTCTTTCAATTTTTCGAGAAAATTATTGTGTTGCTATTCGCTTACTTATCATGCAATTCGGCATCAGCACATGCGTGGGGAGTGATGAATGGCATGAACCGGCGTTTTCGAGGGAATTTATTGAATCCGGCCGAGACGATATTTTCATGGGCTATAGGCTTAGCATTTTTGCAATTTTTCGAGAAAATTATTCTGTGCCTATTCGTTTATTTATCCCGTAATTCGGCATCAGCACGTCCGTGTAGAGTGACGTATGCCGTGAACCGACGCTTTCGAGCGAATTTATTGAATCCGGTTGAGACGATAATTTAATGGGCTATAGGCTTAGCATTTTTTCAATTTTTTCGAGAAAATTATTCTGTGTCTATTCGTTTATTTATCGCGTTATTCGGCATCAGCACGTGCCTTGGGAGTGATGTGCCCCATGAGCCGGCGCTTTCGAGCGAACTTCTTGACTCGGGCCAAAACGATATTTTCATGGGCTATAGGCTTAGCATTTTTTCAGTTTTTTCGAGAAAATTATTTTATGCCTATTCGTTTATTTATCGCGTTATTCGGCATCAGCACGTGCGTGGAGAGTGATGTATGCCATGAACCGGCTCTTTCCAGCGAACTCATTGAATCCGGCCGAGACTATATTTTCATGGGCTATAGGCTTAGAATTTTTTCAATTTTCCGAGAAAATTATTCTGTTGCTATTCGCTTACTTATCACGTAATTCGGCATCAGCACATGCGTGGGGAGTGATGAATGCCATGAACCGGCGCTTTCGAGCGAACTTAAGGAATCTGGCCGAGACGATTTTTTCATGGGCTATAGGCTTAGAATTTTTTCAATTTTCCGAGAAAATTATTCTGTGTCTATGCGTTTATTTATCGCGTTATTCGGCATCAGCACGTGCGTGGGGAGTGATGTACGACATGAGCCGGCGCTTTCGAGCGAACTTCTTGACTCGGGCCAAAACGATATTTTCATGGGCTATAGGCTTAGCGTTCTTTCAATTTTTCGAGAAAATTATTCTGTTGCTATTCGCTTACTTATCATGCAATTCGGCATCAGCACATGCGTGGGGAGTGATGAATGCCATGAACCGGCGTTTTCGAGGGAATTTATTGAATCCGGCCGAGACGATATTTTCATGGGCTATAGGCTTAGCATTTTTTCAATTTTTCGAGAAAATTATTCTGTGTCTATTCGTTTATTTATCGCGTTATTCGGCATCAGCACGTGCGTGGGGAGTGATGTACGCCATGAGCCGGCGCTTTCGAGCGAACTTCTTGACTCGGGCCGAGACGATATTTTCATGGGCTATAGGCTTAGCGTTTTTTCAATTTTTCGAGAAAATTATTCTGTTGCTATTCGCTTACTTATCACGTAATTCGGCATCAGCACGTCCGTGTGGAGGGACGTATGCCATGAACCGGCGCTTTTGAGCGAATTTATTGAATCTGGCCGAGACGATATTTTCATGGGCTATAGGCTTGGCATTTTTTCAATTTTTTCGAGAAAATTATTCTGTGTCTATTCGTTTATTTATTGCGTTATTCGGCATCAGCACGTGCGTGGGGAGTGATGTACGCCATGAGCCGGCGTTTTCGAGCGAATTTATTGAATCTGGCCGAGACAATATTTTCATGGGCTATAGGCTTAGCATTTTTTCAATTTTTCGAGAAAATTATTCTGTGTCTATTTGTTTATTTATCGCGTTATTCGGCATCAGCACGTGCGTGGGGAGTGATGTACGACATGAGCCGGCGCTTTCGAGCGAACTTAAGGAATCTGGCCGACACGAAATTTTCATGGGCTACATATAGGCTTAGCGTTTTTTCAATTTTTCGAGAAAATTATTCTGCACCTATTCGTTTATTTATCACGTAATTCGGCATCAGCACGTCCGTGTGGAGGGACGTATGCCATGAACCGGCGCTTTTGAGCGAATTTATTGAATCTGGCCGAGACGATATTTTCATGGGCTATAGGCTTGGCATTTTTCAATTTTCCCAGAAAATTATTGTGTGTCTATTCGTTTATTTATCGCGTTATTCGGCATCAGCACGTGCGTGGGGAGTGATGTACGCCATGAGCCGGCGCTTTGGAGCGAACTTCTTGACTCGGGCCAAAACGATATTTTCATGGGCTATAGGCTTAGCGTTTTTTCAATTTTTCGAGAAAATTATTCTGCGCCTATTCGTTTATTTATCACGTAATTCGGCATCAGCACGTCCGTGTGGAGTGACGTATGCCGTGAACCCGCGCTTTCGAGCGAATTTATTGAATCTGGCCAAAACGATATTTTCATGGGAAAATTATTCTGTGTCTATTCGTTTATTTATCGCGTTATTCGGCATCAGCACGTGCGTGGGGAGTGATGTACGCCATGAGCCGGCGCTTTCGAGCGAACTTCTTGACTCGGGCCGAGACGATATTTTCATGGGCTATAGGCTTAGCGTTTTTTCAATTTTTCGAGAAAATTATTCTGTTGCTATTCGCTTACTTATCACGTAATTCGGCATCAGCACGTCCGTGTGGAGGGACGTATGCCATGAACCGGCGCTTTTGAGCGAATTTATTGAATCTGGCCGAGACGATATTTTCATGGGCTATAGGCTTGGCATTTTTCAATTTTCCGAGAAAATTATTGTGTGTCTATTCGTTTATTTATCGCGTTATTCGGCATCAGCACGTGCGTGGGGAGTGATGTACGCCATGAGCCGGCGCTTTGGAGCGAACTTCTTGACTCGGGCCAAAACGATATTTTCATGGGCTATAGGCTTAGCATTTTTTCAATTTTTCGAGAAAATTATTCTGTGTCTATTCGTTTATTTATCGCGTTATTCGGCATCAGCACGTGCGTGGGGAGTGATTTACGACATGAGCCGGCGCTTTCGAGCGAACTTCTTGACTCGGGCCAAAACGATATTTTCATGGGCTATAGGCTTAGCGTTTTTTCAATTTTTCGAGAAAATTATTCTGTTGCTATTCGCTTACTTATCATGCAATTCGGCATCAGCACATGCGTTGGGAGTGATGAATGCCATGAACCGGCGTTTTCGAGGGAATTTATTGAATCCGGCCGAGACGATATTTTCATGGGCTATAGGCTTAGCATTTTTGCAATTTTTCGAGAAAATTATTCTGTGCCTATTCGTTTATTTATCCCGTAATTCGGCATCAGCACGTCCGTGTGGAGTGACGTATGCCGTGAACCGACGCTTTCGAGCGAATTTATTGAATCCGGTTGAGACGATAATTTCATGGGCTATAGGCTCAGCATTTTTTCAATTTTTTCGAGAAAATTATTCTGTGTCTATTCGTTTATTTATTGCGTTATTCGGCATCAGCACGTGCCTGGGGAGTGATGTACCCCATGAGCCGGCGCTTTCGAGCGAACTTCTTGACTCGGGCCAAAACGATATTTTCATGGGCTATAGGCTTAGCATTTTTTCAGTTTTTTCGAGAAAATTATTTTATGCCTATTCGTTTATTTATCGCGTTATTCGGCATCAGCACGTGCGTGGAGAGTGATGTATGCCATGAACCGGCTCTTTCCAGCGAACTCATTGAATCCGGCCGAGACGATATTTTCATGGGCTATAGGCTTAGCGTTTTTTCAATTTTTCGAGAAAATTATTCTGTTGCTATTCGCTTACTTATCACGTAATTCGGCATCAGCACATGCGTGGGGAGTGATGAATGCCATGAACCGGCGCTTTCGAGCGAACTTAAGGAATCTGGCCGAGACGATTTTTTCATGGGCTATAGGCTTAGAATTTTTTTCAATTTTCCGAGAAAATTGTTCTGTGTCTATGCGTTTATTTATCGCGTTATTCGGCATCAGCACGTGCGTGGGGAGTGATGTACGACATGAGCCGGCGCTTTCGAGCGAACTTCTTGACTCGGGCCAAAACGATATTTTCATGGGCTATAGGCTTAGCGTTCTTTCAATTTTTCGAGAAAATTATTGTGTTGCTATTCGCTTACTTATCATGCAATTCGGCATCAGCACATGCGTGGGGAGTGATGAATGCCATGAACCGGCGTTTTCGAGGGAATTTATTGAATCCGGCCGAGACGATATTTTCATGGGCTATAGGCTTAGCATTTTTGCAATTTTTCGAGAAAATTATTCTGTGCCTATTCGTTTATTTATCCCGTAATTCGGCATCAGCACGTCCGTGTAGAGTGACGTATGCCGTGAACCGACGCTTTCGAGCGAATTTATTGAATCCGGTTGAGACGATAATTTAATGGGCTATAGGCTTAGCATTTTTTCAATTTTTTCGAGAAAATTATTCTGTGTCTATTCGTTTATTTATCGCGTTATTCGGCATCAGCACGTGCCTTGGGAGTGATGTGCCCCATGAGCCGGCGCTTTCGAGCGAACTTCTTGACTCGGGCCAAAACGATATTTTCATGGGCTATAGGCTTAGCATTTTTTCAGTTTTTTCGAGAAAATTATTTTATGCCTATTCGTTTATTTATCGCGTTATTCGGCATCAGCACGTGCGTGGAGAGTGATGTATGCCATGAACCGGCTCTTTCCAGCGAACTCATTGAATCCGGCCGAGACGATATTTTCATGGGCTATAGGCTTAGAATTTTTTCAATTTTCCGAGAAAATTATTCTGTTGCTATTCGCTTACTTATCACGTAATTCGGCATCAGCACATGCGTGGGGAGTGATGAATGCCATGAACCGGCGCTTTCGAGCGAACTTAAGGAATCTGGCCGAGACGATTTTTTCATGGGCTATAGGCTTAGAATTTTTTCAATTTTCCGAGAAAATTATTCTGTGTCTATGCGTTTATTTATCGCGTTATTCGGCATCAGCACGTGCGTGGGGAGTGATGTACGACATGAGCCGGCGCTTTCGAGCGAACTTCTTGACTCGGGCCAAAACGATATTTTCATGGGCTATAGGCTTAGCGTTCTTTCAATTTTTCGAGAAAATTATTCTGTTGCTATTCGCTTACTTATCATGCAATTCGGCATCAGCACATGCGTGGGGAGTGATGAATGCCATGAACCGGCGTTTTCGAGGGAATTTATTGAATCCGGCCGAGACGATATTTTCATGGGCTATAGGCTTAGCATTTTTGCAATTTTTCGAGAAAATTATTCTGTGCCTATTCGTTTATTTATCCCGTAATTCGGCATCAGCACGTCCATGTGGAGTGACGTATGCCGTGAACCGACGCTTTCGAGCGAATTTATTGAATCCGGTTGAGACGATAATTTCATGGGCTATAGTCTTAGCATTTTTTCAATTTTTTCGAGAAAATTATTCTGTGTCTATTCGTTTATTTATTGCGTTATTCGGCATCAGCACGTGCGTGGGGAGTGATGTACGCCATGAGCCGGCGTTTTCGCGCGAAGTTATTGAATCTGGCCGAGACAATATTTTCATGGGCTATAGGCTTAGCATTTTTTCAATTTTTCGAGAAAATTATTCTGTGTCTATTTGTTTATTTATCGCGTTATTCGGCATCAGCACGTGCGTGGGGAGTGATGTACGACATGAGCCGGCGCTTTCGAGCGAACTTAAGGAATCTGGCCGACACGAAATTTTCATGGGCTACATATAGGCTTAGCGTTTTTTCAATTTTTCGAGAAAATTATTCTGCACCTATTCGTTTATTTATCACGTAATTCGGCATCAGCACGTCCGTGTGGAGGGACGTATGCCATGAACCGGCGCTTTTGAGCGAATTTATTGAATCTGGCCGAGACGATATTTTCATGGGCTATAGGCTTGGCATTTTTCAATTTTCCCAGAAAATTATTGTGTGTCTATTCGTTTATTTATCGCGTTATTCGGCATCAGCACGTGCGTGGGGAGTGATGTACGCCATGAGCCGGCGCTTTCGAGCGAACTTCTTGACTCGGGCCGAGACGATATTTTCATGGGCTATAGGCTTAGCGTTTTTTCAATTTTTCGAGAAAATTATTCTGTTGCTATTCGCTTACTTATCACGTAATTCGGCATCAGCACGTGCGTGGGGAGTGATGTACGCCATGAGCCGGCGCTTTCGAGCGAACTTCTTGACTCGGGCCGAGACGATATTTTCATGGGCTATAGGCTTAGCGTTTTTTCAATTTTTCGAGAAAATTATTCTGTTGCTATTCGCTTACTTATCACGTAATTCGGCATCAGCACATGCGTGGGGAGTGATGAATGCCATGAACCGGCGCTTTCGAGCGAACTTAAGGAATCTGGCCGAGACGATTTTTTCATGGGCTATAGGCTTAGAATTTTTTTCAATTTTCCGAGAAAATTATTCTGTGTCTATGCGTTTATTTATCGCGTTATTCGGCATCAGCACGTGCGTGGGGAGTGATGTACGACATGAGCCGGCGCTTTCGAGCGAACTTCTTGACTCGGGCCAAAACGATATTTTCATGGGCTATAGGCTTAGCGTTCTTTCAATTTTTCGAGAAAATTATTCTGTTGCTATTCGCTTACTTATCATGCAATTCGGCATCAGCACATGCGTGGGGAGTGATGAATGCCATGAACCGGCGTTTTCGAGGGAATTTATTGAATCCGGCCGAGACGATATTTTCATGGGCTATAGGCTTAGCATTTTTGCAATTTTTCGAGAAAATTATTCTGTGCCTATTCGTTTATTTATCCCGTAATTCGGCATCAGCACGTCCGTGTAGAGTGACGTATGCCGTGAACCGACGCTTTCGAGCGAATTTATTGAATCCGGTTGAGACGATAATTTAATGGGCTTAGCATTTTTTCAATTTTTTCGAGAAAATTATTCTGTGTCTATTCGTTTATTTATCGCGTTATTCGGCATCAGCACGTGCGTGGGGAGTGATGTACGCCATGAGCCGGCGTTTTCGAGCGAATTTATTGAATCTGGCCGAGACGATATTTTCATGGGCTATAGGCTTAGTGTTTCTTCAATTTTTCGAGAAAATTATTCTGTTCCTATTCGCTTACTTATCACGTAATTCGGCATCAGCACATGCGTGGGGAGTGATGAATGCCATGAACCAGCGCTTTCGAGCGAACTTAAGGAATCTGGCCGAGACGATTTTTTCATGGGCTATAGGCTTAGAATTTTTTCAATTTTCCGAGAAAATTATTCTGTGTCTATGCGTTTATTTATCGCGTTATTCGGCATCAGCACGTGCGTGGGGAGTGATGTACGACATGAGGCGGCGCTTTCGAGCGAACTTCTTGACTCGGGCCAAAACGATATTTTCATGGGCTATAGGCTTAGCGTTCTTTCAATTTTTCGAGAAAATTATTCTGTTGCTATTCGCTTACTTATCATGCAATTCGGCATCAGCACATGCGTGGGGAGTGATGAATGCCATGAACCGGCGTTTTCGAGGGAATTTATTGAATCCGGCCGAGACGATATTTTCATGGGCTATAGGCTTAGCATTTTTGCAATTTTTCGAGAAAATTATTCTGTGCCTATTCGTTTATTTATCCCGTAATTCGGCATCAGCACGTCCATGTGGAGTGACGTATGCCGTGAACCGACGCTTTCGAGCGAATTTATTGAATCCGGTTGAGACGATAATTTCATGGGCTATAGTCTTAGCATTTTTTCAATTTTTTCGAGAAAATTATTCTGTGTCTATTCGTTGATTTATTGCGTTATTCGGCATCAGCACGTGCGTGGGGAGTGATGTACGCCATGAGCCGGCGTTTTCGCTCGAAGTTATTGAATCTGGCCGAGACAATATTTTCATGGGCTATAGGCTTAGCATTTTTTCAATTTTTCGAGAAAATTATTCTGTGTCTATTTGTTTATTTATCGCGCTATTCGGCATCAGCACGTGCGTGGGGAGTGATGTATGACATGAGCCGGCGCTTTCGAGCGAACTTAAGGAATCTGGCCGACACGAAATTTTCATGGGCTACATATAGGCTTAGCGTTTTTTCAATTTTTCGAGAAAATTATTCTGCACCTATTCGTTTATTTATCACGTAATTCGGCATCAGCACGTCCGTGTGGAGGGACGTATGCCATGAACCGGCGCTTTTGAGCGAATTTATTGAATCTGGCCGAGACGATATTTTCATGGGCTTGGCATTTTTCAATTTTCCCAGAAAATTATTGTGTGTCTATTCGTTTATTTATCGCGTTATTCGGCATCAGCACGTGCGTGGGGAGTGATGTACGCCATGAGCCGGCGCTTTGGAGCGAACTTCTTGACTCGGGCCAAAACGATATTTTCATGGGCTATAGGCTTAGCGTTTTTTCAATTTTTCGAGAAAATTATTCTGCGCCTATTCGTTTATTTATCACGTAATTCGGCATCAGCACGTCCGTGTGGAGTGACGTATGCCGTGAACCGGCGCTTTCGAGCGAATTTATTGAATCTGGCCAAAACGATATTTTCATGGGCTATAGGCTTAGCGTTTTTTCAATTTTTCGAGAAAATTATTCTGTGTCTATTCGTTTATTTATCGCGTTATTCGGCATCAGCACGTGCGTGGGGAGTGATGTACGCCATGAGCCGGCGCTTTCGAGCGAACTTCTTGACTCGGGCCGAGACGATATTTTCATGGGCTATAGGCTTAGCGTTTTTTCAATTTTTCGAGAAAAGTATTCTGTTGCTATTCGCTGACTTATCACGCAATTCGGCATCAGCACATGCGTGGGGAGTGATGAATGCCATGAACCGGCGTTTTCGAGGGAATTTATTGAATCTGGCCGAGACGATATTTTCATGGGCTATAGGCTTAGCATTTTTGCAATTTTTCGAGAAAATTATTCTGTGCCTATTCGTTTATTTATCCCGTAATTCGGCATCAGCACGTCCGTGTGGAGTGACGTATGCCATGAACCGGCGCTTTCGAGCGAATTTATTGAATCCGGTTGAGACGATAATTTCATGGGCTATAGGCTTAGCGTTTTTTCAATTTTTCGAGAAAATTATTCTGTGTCTATTCGCTTACTTATCACGTAATTCGGCATCAGCACATGCGTGGGGAGTGATGAATGCAATGAACCGGCGCTTTCGAGCGAACTTAAGGAATCTGGCCGACACGAAATTTTCATGGGCTATAGGCTTAGCGTTTTTTCAATTTTCCGAGAAAGTTATTCTGCGCCTATTCGTTTATTTATCACGTAATTCGGCATCAGCACGTCCGTGTGGAGGGACGTATGCCATGAACCGGCGCTTTTGAGCGAATTTATTGAATCTGGCCGAGACGATATTTTCATGGGCTATAGGCTTAGCATTTTTCAATTTTCCGAGAAAATTATTGTGTGTCTATTCGTTTATTTATCGCGTTATTCAGCATCAGCACTTGCGTGGGGAGTGATGTACGCCATGAGCCGGCGCTTTGGAGCGAACTTCTTGACTCGGGCCAAAACGATATTTTCATGGGCTATAGGCTTAGCGTTTTTTCAATTTTTCGAGAAAATTATTCTGTGTCTATTCGTTTATTTATCGCGTTATTCGGCATCAGCACGTGCGTGGGGAGTGATGTACGCCATGAGCCGGCGCTTTCGAGCGAACTTCTTGACTCGGGCCAAAATGAAATTTTCATGGGCTATAGGCTTAGCGTTTTTTCAATTTTTCGAGAAAATTATTCTGTTGCTATTCGCTTACTTATCACGCAATTCGGCATCAGCACATGCGTGGGGAGTCATGAATGCCATGAACCGGTGTTTTCGAGGGAATTTATTGAATCCGGCCGAAACGATATTTTCATGGGCTATAGGGTTAGCATTTTTGCAATTTTTCGAGAAAATTATTCTGTGCCTATTCGTTTATTTATCCCGTAATTCGGCATCAGCACGTGCGTGGGGAGTGATGTACGCCATGAGCCGGCGTTTTCGAGCGAATTTATTGAATCTGGCCGAGACGATATTTTCATGGGCTATAGGCTTAGTGTTTCTTCAATTTTTCGAGAAAATTATTCTGTTGCTATTCGCTTACTTATCACGTAATTCGGCATCAGCACATGCGTGGGGAGTGATGAATGCCATGAACCAGCGCTTTCGAGCGAACTTAAGGAATCTGGCCGAGACGATTTTTTCATGGGCTATAGGCTTAGAATTTTTTCAATTTTCCGAGAAAATTATTCTGTGTCTATGCGTTTATTTATCGCGTTATTCGGCATCAGCACGTGCGTGGGGAGTGATGTACGACATGAGCCGGCGCTTTCGAGCGAACTTCTTGACTCGGGCCAAAACGATATTTTCATGGGCTATAGGCTTAGCGTTCTTTCAATTTTTCGAGAAAATTATTCTGTTGCTATTCGCTTACTTATCATGCAATTCGGCATCAGCACATGCGTGGGGAGTGATGAATGCCATGAACCGGCGTTTTCGAGGGAATTTATTGAATCCGGCCGAGACGATATTTTCATGGGCTATAGGCTTAGCATTTTTGCAATTTTTCGAGAAAATTATTCTGTGCCTATTCGTTTATTTATCCCGTAATTCGGCATCAGCACGTCCATGTGGAGTGACGTATGCCGTGAACCGACGCTTTCGAGCGAATTTATTGAATCCGGTTGAGACGATAATTTCATGGGCTATAGTCTTAGCATTTTTTCAATTTTTTCGAGAAAATTATTCTGTGTCTATTCGTTGATTTATTGCGTTATTCGGCATCAGCACGTGCGTGGGGAGTGATGTACGCCATGAGCCGGCGTTTTCGCGCGAATTTATTGAATCTGGCCGAGACAATATTTTCATGGGCTATAGGCTTAGCATTTTTTCAATTTTTCGAGAAAATTATTCTGTGTCTATTTGTTTATTTATCGCGTTATTCGGCATCAGCACGTGCGTGGGGAGTGATGTATGACATGAGCCGGCGCTTTCGAGCGAACTTAAGGAATCTGGCCGACACGAAATTTTCATGGGCTACATATAGGCTTAGCGTTTTTTCAATTTTTCGAGAAAATTATTCTGCACCTATTCGTTTATTTATCACGTAATTCGGCATCAGCACGTCCGTGTGGAGGGACGTATGCCATGAACCGGCGCTTTTGAGCGAATTTATTGAATCTGGCCGAGACGATATTTTCATGGGCTATAGGCTTGGCATTTTTCAATTTTCCCAGAAAATTATTGTGTGTCTATTCGTTTATTTATCGCGTTATTCGGCATCAGCACGTGCGTGGGGAGTGATGTACGCCATGAGCCGGCGCTTTGGAGCGAACTTCTTGACTCGGGCCAAAACGATATTTTCATGGGCTATAGGCTTAGCGTTTTTTCAATTTTTCGAGAAAATTATTCTGCGCCTATTCGTTTATTTATCACGTAATTCGGCATCAGCACGTCCGTGTGGAGTGACGTATGCCGTGAACCGGCGCTTTCGAGCGAATTTATTGAATCTGGCCAAACGATATTTTCATGGGCTATAGGCTTAGCGTTTTTTCAATTTTTCGAGAAAATTATTCTGTGTCTATTCGTTTATTTATCGCGTTATTCGGCATCAGCACGTGCGTGGGGAGTGATGTACGCCATGAGCCGGCGCTTTCGAGCGAACTTCTTGACTCGGGCCGAGACGATATTTTCATGGGCTATAGGCTTAGCGTTTTTTCAATTTTTCGAGAAAAGTATTCTGTTGCTATTCGCTGACTTATCACGCAATTCGGCATCAGCACATGCGTGGGGAGTGATGAATGCCATGAACCGGCGTTTTCGAGGGAATTTATTGAATCTGGCCGAGACGATATTTTCATGGGCTATAGGCTTAGCATTTTTGCAATTTTTCGAGAAAATTATTCTGTGCCTATTCGTTTATTTATCCCGTAATTCGGCATCAGCACGTCCGTGTGGAGTGACGTATGCCATGAACCGGCGCTTTCGAGCGAATTTATTGAATCCGGTTGAGACGATAATTTCATGGGCTATAGGCTTAGCGTTTTTTCAATTTTTCGAGAAAATTATTCTGTGTCTATTCGCTTACTTATCACGTAATTCGGCATCAGCACAAGCGTGGGGAGTGATGAATGCAATGAACCGGCGCTTTCGAGCGAACTTAAGGAATCTGGCCGACACGAAATTTTCATGGGCTATAGGCTTAGCGTTTTTTCAATTTTCCGAGAAAGTTATTCTGCGCCTATTCGTTTATTTATCACGTAATTCGGCATCAGCACGTCCGTGTGGAGGGACGTATGCCATGAACCGGCGCTTTTGAGCGAATTTATTGAATCTGGCCGAGACGATATTTTCATGGGCTATAGGCTTAGCATTTTTCAATTTTCCGAGAAAATTATTGTGTGTCTATTCGTTTATTTATCGCGTTATTCAGCATCAGCACTTGCGTGGGGAGTGATGTACGCCATGAGCCGGCGCTTTGGAGCGAACTTCTTGACTCGGGCCAAAACGATATTTTCATGGGCTATAGGCTTAGCGTTTTTTCAATTTTTCGAGAAAATTATTCTGTGTCTATTCGTTTATTTATCGCGTTATTCGGCATCAGCACGTGCGTGGGGAGTGATGTACGCCATGAGCCGGCGCTTTCGAGCGAACTTCTTGACTCGGGCCAAAATGAAATTTTCATGGGCTATAGGCTTAGCGTTTTTTCAATTTTTCGAGAAAATTATTCTGTTGCTATTCGCTTACTTATCACGCAATTCGGCATCAGCACATGCGTGGGGAGTCATGAATGCCATGAACCGGTGTTTTCGAGGGAATTTATTGAATCCGGCCGAGACGATATTTTCATGGGCTATAGGCTTAGCATTTTTGCAATTTTTCGAGAAAATTATTCTGTGCCTATTCGTTTATTTATCCCGTAATTCGGCATCAGCACGTCCGTGTGGAGTGACGTATGCCGTGAACCGGCGCTTTCGAGCGAATTTATTGAATCCGGTTGAGACGATAATTTCATGGGCTATAGGCTTAGCGTTTTTTCAATTTTTCGAGAAAATTATTCTGTTGCTTTTCGCTTACTTATCACGTAATTCGGCATCAGCACATGCGTGGGGAGTGATGAATGCCATGAACCGGCGCTTTCGAGCGAACTTAAGGAATCTGGCCGACACGAAATTTTCATGGGCTATATATAGGCTTAGCGTTTTTTCAATTTTTCGAGAAAATTATTCTGCGCCTATTCGTTTATTTATCACGTAATTCGGCATCAGCACGTCCGTGTGGAGTGACGTATGCTGTGAACCGGCGCTTTCGAGCGAATTTATTGAATCTGGCCGAGACGATATTTTCATGGGCTATAGGCTTAGCATTTTTCAATTTTCCGAGAAAATTATTGTGTGTCTATTCGTTTATTTATCGCGTTATTCGGCATCAGCACGTGCGTGGGGAGTGATGTACGCCATGAGCCGGCGCTTTGGAGCGAACTTCTTGACTCGGGCCAAAACGATATTTTCATTCTGTTTTTTCAATTTTTCGAGAAAATTATTCTGCGCCTATTCGTTTATTTATCACGTAATTCGGCATCAGCACGTCCGTGTGGAGTGACGTATGCTGTGAACCGGCGCTTTCGAGCGAATTTATTGAATCTGGCCGAGACGATATTTTCATGGGCTATAGGTTTAGCGTTTTTTCAATTTTTCGAGACGATTATTCTGTTGCTATTCACTTACTTATCACGTAATTCGGCATCAGCACATGCGTGGGGAGTGATGAATGCCATGAAGCGGCTCTTTCGAGCGAACTCATTGAATCCGGCCGAGACGATATTTTCATGGGCTTAGCGTTTTTTCTATTTTTCGAGAAAATTATTCTGTTGTTATTCGCTTACTTATCACGTAATTCGGCATCAGAACATGCGTGGGGAGTGATAAATGCCATGAACCGGCGCTTTCGAGCGAACTTATTGCATCGGGCCGAGACGATATTTTCATGGGCCGTTTGCACGTTTTGCACGTTTACCGTTTTTGCACTTTCTTACGCCGATTTGCACGATGAATAAATCGATTTGCGCAGATTTAGTTTCTTGAAAAAAAAAACGCGTATACCTTATAGCTCATTGAAATGTCTGCGCAGCAGATCAACTCACTTCTCTGGAAAGTGTTCGGTTCGGTGTACATACATGGCTCTTCATGCTAATGCACGTGGTGACTCCGATTCACGCGATGAATTGACTGATATCTGCAGGTTGTCTGACAGCAGATGAGAATGAAAACGCGGTGTGTGCTTGCAATTCTTACGTCCTACGTGGACCCTGTTGCGGCCCCATTTGAACACCGTCATCGCATACATGACCTCCCTCGCTACTAGAGGAAAAACAGTGTTAGAAATGGACATGGAAAACGTGACAAAAAAATGGAGCCGTACGCCAGCCGAAGCTGATGTCAATTCAGTCATTTATTAGACGCTTGAGAATGAGTTGAGTTCATCGCAGCCTTACAACAACTGTACATCATAATTATAAATGAGGAAGGCCGTGCCACCGAATGACATATATAACTGATTTTAAGGCAATCTAGGATCCTAGGATTTCAGCTGTTGTTTTGAGTTCAGCTAGGTTCATCAACACATGTGGAATGCGAATGCGACTTTACAGGGGAACATGTACGTTGGCCGTTTACTATTTCGTCATGGTTACCCATCTGAGCAATGTTTATTGCTTTCTCGCCTTAGTGTAGTAGAAATTCGGCGTACACACTCTAAAAATGTTTACACCCTTAAGGGTGTTTTTGTCGCACGGGTAACACCCCTACCGTAAGTGCCCTACAAAAGTTTATTTGACGACGACAACGGAGCTCTAACTAGACGTGTGATGACGAAAGACGTAGTTGAAAGCCATTAATCATTCTGCCAGCCTTGAGCGCATAGAAATATCCGATAAGAGAATCTTACAGGGCTGTTAGAATGATTATATAGTTTTCAACTACGTCTTTTGTCATCGCACGTCTCGTTAGAGCTTACAGCTCCGTTGTCATCCCCTATAAAGTTTTTTAGGGCCCTAGCGGCAGAGATGTTACCCATCTAAACATTTTATAGTTAAGGTGCCCACACTTCTGTCTTGAGCGTGTCAGCGGTACGCTACGAAGCAAATATTACGGTAATGTACGTTTAGTGCTTGGCCTGAGAGGTAATGCTGAGGGCAGCGATGACTGCTCTGACCTAGAATTACGCGGTATCCAGCCTGAAAAATCTTCAAGTTCGTAGCTGGCGTGATACAATTTCTTTTTTGCTCTGCAGCACAACACTCGAGCGCTCCAGACAGAAGTGTGAACGTCTGCGCTTCGACAAGAAAAAAAAAAGAACATTATTTTCATGAAACAAACGAAGGACATTACTGCGTCATGCTGACAAACAAACGAGAGATTCATTTATACTGGTAGCCACATAACAGTGCGGTGACCTGACACGCATGGCTCATCAGGGGCTGTATGCTCAATGGGTCACTTTCCGAAATATCAATTTCAGTGCGCTCAGGAGTCGTTAAACCATTAGAGGCGATCAACAGTGGTCGACCAGTGCTTTTGTTGAAACGTTCGTTCCGGAGAAATTCTTCGTTCGGCCCCTGTCGGACAATTCAAGTCTAGCCCAAATCTTCCTCTGGTAATAGTATACCGATAGAACACTAACGGTACGCTAAAATTATCTAATGCTAGGATCCCCTGCCACTGCAATTTGTGAGAAAATCTTCGCGCTGACATTACGTCGCGCCAAGGTGAAATTATTCCAGAAAGTGACCCATCGACAGTATACGGGCCCAACTGGATCCTTTTTCTCTCGCACGTATTGGCACAAACCTGACGCCCGTCTGCCAACATGTTCCTTGGATATAGCTCGCGGTGCACTTTGCATATGTTGAGTGTCAGGCGCTATCGGAGAAAGATAATGAGAAGGAGAAAAGAGAGAAGGGATGGGATGGATGGGGGGAAGAGGGCACACACAATCGTATCATCGTGTCCACGACGTTGGAAAGGTCAGCGCCGACGCGATCAGATGCGTGGACCACATGCACTCGATAACGATGGGGGGGGGGGGGGGGTAGTGTCCGATCTATCACAGATCCACGACCGTGAACGACGAGTCAGCGAGCGATCTGCTCTCGGCACCGACGCCATTTGTTCACCAGCTTCTCGCGAACACAACACACACTGACTGGCGTCGGATGCGAAGAGCGCCTTTGTTGAATAGGGCGCGCACGGGAAACTGTTACCGGCGCGTGAGCCGGTGCAGTGCACTGCGTAAGTGCGTGTTCCGGTCTCGAACAAAGTCCGAAGCACTCTTCAGTCCAGGAGGTTGCAGCGGCTGGGCGTTGTACTCATAAATACACACACACACACACACACACACACGGGTGGCTGTGAGCGTTGGCCGCGGTTCGGGGGTCTTCCACGAAAGACTAGCTGGCATGCACGGTGCTCCTTGGTGGTGTCGGGCGCAGTTTGGTGCGGGCTTCTCAGTGCGTGCTGAGCGGGACCAGGTCGGCGCAGCCCAGGTTGTCGTCGGTGAGCGTCAGCACGTCCGTGCCGTGCAGTTGGGGCGGCGCGTTGCACCTGATGTCGTTGCGCTGCGAGAACCTCTCCAGGTAGTTGGAGTTGGTGAACGCCCGGCCCACCCACGTCAGGTTGCAGTCGCAGAAGTACTGGTTATCTGCGAAGCGATACAGAAAAGAAGGACGGCGTGTATAGTTGTGGCCCGAGGGCGCGCGCTTATCTGGAACGAAAGCAAATTTCGGTTTCCGAGGTGTGACGTCATGAACGTCGCATTGCGCGGCGATTCACGTGTCAGATACCCCTTGCCATGTAGTTCCGTGCGAGAACTTAGCGCATGTATTCATCAAACGTCCCCTATTGCCATCCAGAATCGAACACAGCTACGGCGGCGACCAAACCGTTATAATGTCAGCCACTATCACTAATGGCGCGCGCAAGAACATCGTCCAGCGAGGACACCCTATTACATGTACATACACAATTTTAACGCGACAGCGTTAAGAGGAAGATTCAGCCAGGGGCCTCCTATCTAAATACATGGGAAAGGCGAAATCGTTTTTTTCGGCTACCACTGCAGAAATGAGGTTTGTTGCATTTAAAAGAAAAAGTTAGAACCTACTGAGTGTTTGTTGAGAATTTTTTTTATTCAGATTGTCACTTTTTTAACAAGAATTGACAAATATAGAAAATTTTCAGAAAACGAAAAATATCAAGTTTACGGCTCTGTAACTCAGCAATGAAAAAGATATAACAATTCTTTAAATTGAACCTAATAGTACATCTAAAGCAGACAAAATTGATATATACATGGCTTTCAAATAGACCACTAAACTGTGAGTAAATGTTGTGCAAAACCTTTGTAAACAACATGAAAAATTTACGTAAGATGTAAACTGACATATCAAATTTGTTCGCTTTGAATGCTCTATAATGGATGGAGTTTATACATAACTGCGCCCCGACGAACACGCGCGGTACGTGGACGCGGCCGAATACCAACGGAACGCCTTCGCAGCGGTCGTCATAGAGGCGTCAACCTGCGCCACGAGGACGGCAGCGAGCGCGAGAAGCGCCGGAGCGGAGCAAGCGGAGGAGGTAGCCATCTCCCTGGCCATCGCCGACGCCGACTGCCACACGGTGCTGAGTGACTCAAGACAGGCGGTGCGAAACTTCTCCAAAGGGCAAATCTGCAGGGAGGCTGAGCGCGTACTGCGAGCGGTAAAACTAGACGAACGAAAAGTACGACTCAAGTGGTTCCCGGCGCACGCGGGCGACGCATCGGAACGCACTGAGAACCATACGCCCCGGCGACAGACCGTCCGACGTGGTTCGGAACCAAGGACCGCATGACGGATTACAATGAAATCACGAAGGCCTACCGCTTGGCTCGCAGGACTCTTCCACCCCCGCACCCGAGACTGAGTCGAGCGGAGGCGGTGGTACTGAGACAGCTCCAGACCGGATCGCTACCGAGCCCGAAACTGATGAATCGCATGTACCCCGAGACATATCCGACAGATATGTGCAGAGTCTGCCGGAGGGAGCCCGCAGACTACACGCACATCTTGTGGGACTGCGTCAAATGTCCAGAAGATTCAAAATCCAGAACACTCCCACCGCGGCTCGAGGCAGCCGCGAAGAGCTACGACCGAGACGATCAGCTCTGGGCCGTCCAGCAGGTCCTCGAGGCGCTCGAAAGGCACGGACCCAGCGAGCCGGCAACGGCGAGCGGAGACCCGCGCCGAGTAACGGCAACTTCGAGGATGACGTAGGCCCTGGTCGGGGCGCGCGAGCGCCCAACTGCAGGCATAAAGTTTCTCCAATCCAATCCAATATACAGAACTGCGATATCCGTTCTAGGTGCAGAGTTAGTAATTCGCAAAGTGCGTGATTCATCTTTTTATAGCTCACCCATTCTTAAAAATTCAATAAAAAAGAAATTCAGCCCCTTAATCAAAATTACGCTTCCGCCAGACTCTAGAACTGTACTTTCTCTTGCAAATGCAGGACATCTCATTAAAATCGGTCCAACAGTGTTCAAGAATAAAGTTTTTCGCGTGCGGTATAACTCCCGAACCACGCATCCCCATTCATGCAGGCCCTACACGTGGCGCACAGACGTTAGTAAACTAATTGAATTTTTCAAAGAAAAATACGTCAGGAAATTCGTAAAGTACGGCTCAGAGGCAACCTACAGGCATGTTAGCGTGGGAATGTAATCTGAATATACGAGAAAACATAATGCTATTACGCGGAAACTCAAACACAAACCCCTTTTCCGGCTGTCGTTTGAGGCCTGTCTGAGTTGGCGCGGCGAGCACCGCTCAGTTCCTTGCAACCCCATCCAGATGGCGCTCTCCTTCGAGCATCCACGCGAAGGAGAGCGCCAACGGTATTACCTAGAAAATACCGTTTGCGTTGAATGGGAAGGGATGAGAAGCGCGGAGAAAGTTCAAATCAACAAGGGACTGAGGCAGGGGTGCCCTTTATCCCCGCTGCTGTTTATGATGTACACGGTGAGGATGGAGAGGGCGCTAGAAGGAAGTAATATCGGGTTTAATATTTCATACAAACAGGCAGGTACAGTAATAGAGCAGCAACTCCCAGGTTTATTTTATGCGGACGACATTGTGTTGCTCGCTAACAAGCAAAGTGATTTGCAACGTCTAGCTAATATCTGTGGACAGGAAGGCAACAATTTAGGTTTTAAATTTAGTGTTAGAAAATCAGGTGTTATGGTATTCAATGAAAACAGTGAACAGACAGTGGAGATACAGGGCCAAGAAATACCTCGGGTGACAGAATATAAATACCTTGGTATATGGATAAACGAAGGCAATGGATATATGGAAACACAGGAAAAAACCATAAAGTTAAGGGGAAGAGAAACGCAGCCATAATGAAGCACAGAGCGCTATGGGGATACAATAGGTACGAGGTCCTCCGAGGTATGTGGAAAGGGGTAATGGTTCCAGGACTTACTTTTGGAAATGCGGTTGTTTGCTTTCAATCAGGGGAACAATCAGGACTCGATGGGAAGCAAAGGTCAGTCGGTCGCCTCGCATTGGGCGCTCACGGGAAGTCCACAAACGAAGCTGTGCAGGGTGATATGGGCTGGACTAGTTTTGAAGTGAGGGAAGCTCGCAGTAAGATTAAGTATGAAGAACGCCTGAAGAATATACCAGAATAAAGTAAATGGGCTGGGAGAGTGTTCAGGTATCTGTACAGGAAAAACATTGATTCACAGTGGAGGAAAAGAACTAAGAAGCTTACCAGCAAGTATGCGGCCTGTGGTGTGGGCAACACAGCAACAAAGGTCAAGCGGAAAGTCAGAGAGGCTGAACTAATCTCATGGGTGGCGGCAGTGGAAAAGAAACCTGCCATGAGTAACCACTTAAGAGGAAAAAACGAAATCAGGAAAGAAACCATTTATGATAACTCAAAGGGAAGCTCATTACTTTTCGAAGCGAGATCGGGATGCCTTAGAACACGCACCTATAAAGCGAGATATAAGAAGGAAGAAGAAGCATGTGCTTGCTGCGGTAAAGCTAGGGAAACGACGGAGCATATTTTATTAGAATGTGAAGACCCAGCGGTCGATTTAGGCACCACTGGCCTCCTTGAAGCCCTTGGGTTCAGCGGGAGCAGTGGTAAAGCAAACAGGTCCGCAATAGACATTAGTAAGAGGCGATTGAAGGATTGGTGGAAGAAAAGTAGGGAAACGACAAAAGACGGAGACGTACAAAAACACAGTTCGCAATAGGGGATCAGAAAATTTGGACGTGGTAGTTCATAGTGTTTTTTTTGTTTTTTTTTCTTTTCTTTTTTCATTGGTTAACCTAGGTAGGATATTAGGCAGCATAGTAGCAAGAGCTTGGTGGCGCAACCCACCACCCCGTTCCAAAGGGGACGCTCATAACATCCATCCATCCATCCATCCATCCATCCGCGGCGCCCGCCGTGGGGGAAACAAAAAAAAAATGGTAGGTGACCCTGGTCTTTGAATTAGGTGTATCCTAGTGACACTCGCACCTCGGCGTTGGTGTTCTTTGGGTTAGGCGAGCGAACGTCTTTCCCCTGGCACAATATGCGGGCGAGGAGGGAGGGAGGGCGAGGAGGAAGCGCAGCGCGCGCCACCTGGCGGGGCTCAGCTCCCTATCGAGCGCCGCACGAAGCGCACCTTACGCGCCCTCTCCGGCGCTGACGTCAGAACATGCAACGAGTACGCGCGCGCAGCTGTTGCAAGCAAGCGAGCGGGCGGACGAGCAGGTGCGCATCGGGAGAAAGGAAGCGGGAGAGGAGGGAGTGACGTCACATGTGCTCTGCTAGGCAGATGTTAAGTCTATGCCAGGCAGCTATTTTCTTGTGTCACACATATTCTTGTGTGTGACGTCATTACCGACGTCATTACTTCCGCTTTCTACTGCCGGGTTTCCAGGAATTTCGCCAAAGTCGTGTTCACGTGGCGGGTCTCGAGGTCTATGAGTCTGTGCTTTGGTGTGCGGTAATCAGTGATTTCAAATTAATTCGAATTATTCCAGGCACTTCAGTTACTCAACTTGTTACTAACATGCTCTGATATCATACCTATAACCCGCCGTGGTTGCTCAGTGGCTATGGTGTTGGGCTGCTGAGCACGAGGTCGCGGGATCGAATCCCGGCCACGGCGGCCGCATTTCGATGGGGGCGAAATGCGAAAACACCCGTGTGCTTAGATTTAGGTGCACGTTAAAGAACCCCACCCCAGGTGGTCAAAATTTCCGGAGTCCTCCACTACGGCGTGCCTCATAATCAGAAAGTGGTTTTGGCACGTAAAACCCCAAATATTATTATTATTATCATACCTATAATGGAAACCATGAATTTTGTACTCTACTATTTTTTACATCTTTTTCCGATTTATATTGAATTTTGACCCCGGTCGTCTCAGGAGCTGAACCGGAAGTGCCGCGCAAGAAGCAAGAGTGTCACTCGATGCTCCGGCCACTAAAAAAGTAACTAGAAAGCTCGCCTTTGAGCATAGCGTTCGCCACCAGCGTTTCCATGGAAACATTACGGTTACCGTAAGCTGCAGTTTCCCGGGAAGCGCGAGAAGGAGTCAGGGACATTTGAATGCGATTGTGTTCCATTGTTAAAAACGAAGCTTAAACGTCCGCCAGTTTTTTTGTGAATACGGGCCTGGATTCAACCGTGTGCAGTTACCTTGACTTCGATAGCAATTTTATGGACACTCCTGGCAAATTTCCGCCGTTGGCGTCGGCAGATAGCGGGGGCAGATAGCACTCATCGCCTCTTCTACTCCGGCTTTACTTCCCCTTCCCTTCCCCTAGTGCAGGCTGGCAAACCGGAGGTTTTACCTCGGGTTAACCTCCCTACCTCTCTCTTATTTGCATCTCTCTCTCTCTCTCTCTCTCTCTGCTGCGGCTGCGCATGGCGCGTCCCCGCGCGCCCTGAAGGTGGTTTTTGGCGGTTCTTGCGGCGGGTGCAAACGCTAAGCGACCCGAGAAGCCTGATCTAGGTGCGCGCTGTGTTTTCGCGCACCTAGTTCGCATTAAAGCGAGAGGCAGTACGAAGGGCGATTCGCTCGCCGCTGCTGCCGCTTTTCATCGCGCCAGAGCTGTGACAGCAAGTGTCCGCGGTCATCGAGTGAGGTGCGCTCATGTTTTCTCGTGCAAGTGTGACACGGCGCTTGTTAATTTAGTTAGCAGGCGAATGTTTCAAGCGGTTTAAACAGTGGATAAAAACTACTAACCTTAGTTCGTATAACTGTCAAAGAATTTGCTATCGCATCAATGCTGCGCCTTGCAGGTGAAACTTCTACTCCCCCTCAACCCCCTATCTATCTATCTATCTATCTATCTATCTATCTATCTATCTATCTATCTATCTATCTATCTATCTATCTATCTATCTATCTATCTATCTATCTATCTATCTATCTATCTATCTATCTATCTATCTATCTATCTATCTATCTATCTATCTATCTATCTATCTATCTATCTATCTATCTATCTATCTATCTATCTATCTATCTATCTATCTATCTATCTAACGAAGTCTATGCGCCATTTTGGGGCAGTTCTTCCAGTACAGACGCGAAATACATGTTTCAAGAAATTGAATAAAGGAGCTACGGTGCGAACACTCCGAGTAATGAAATAAACGTTATAACCTCAAGCTATGTCTTGTTGTTTCACGTTAAGCACTGCGATGAAACGAACACAGCCCTTGAATATTCGAATGTTTTAATATATACCAAGCGAAGTAACTGAGACAAATTATTATTTAAGGAATATGTAAACCTCTCAAGAGGACGCGTACTGCTGGGAGCAAGCTCATATTTCCTTGCCCAAATACATGTGAGAAACAGGAAGACTGTGACTAGACAACTGCTGAAATGACGTGAATGAAATTCTCTACACTTAATACAGAGGACAGTGATTGGAGCATAATTTTGAGTTAGAAACTAAATTAGTTTACAAACATTTAAAAAAATGTTAAATTAAAAATAAAAGCGAGGACACCAGGTGTTTAACCATGCAACGAAAACAAATAATGCTACTTTTTATGCTGGAATTCTAGTATTGTAAATTGCTTTACAAAGTGAGACATGGTTAATAAGCGCCTTAATTACAGAGTGGTGCGCTCAGCGGCGACAGTAGCGGAGATATCATGTGATAAACGCATTTGTCGCGCCTACGAAATATAGTGTCCAGAGGCGTCATGCTAGCGTGGCCGTCTTTGGCAGGAAAGTGTCAAATCCTCTCTGTACGTTTTGACTGGTTCACTCGCCACAGTGTCTACGTAGCTGTGGCTTTCTGCCACTGAGCCTGGCAGCGGTGCACGAATTCCGACGGAGGCGGCATGCGAAAACGCGTGTGCATATCATGATGTGGCTGCACGTCAAAGAGCCCCAGGTCGTCAAAACTAACCCTAAGTCCATCACAACGGCGTTTGATTTGATCGATTCGATGAGTGGTACAGCAAAGCTCCACAGGCCTGCTGCGAGAATTCTCTTTGACGCGTTCACTATTAAGAGTATACGGTGCACGTAACCAATGACCTTACAATCGCATCATTGGATACGAGATATCGGTGTGCAAAGCCGATTGCATACTAATCACTGTCGCAAGGACATGCGCAAGCTTATCTGCAGCTCCAGGTGTCGCAACACCGGCTTTAGCAACTCCGCGTGATCGTCAGCACCGTCACCACACCATTTTGCGGTTGAATAAGCTCTCTGCAACGCCGCTTTCTATATATACTGGGCGCAGTGCATGATAAGCCTATCTACGTATCGGGTCTCGCAACACCCCTTCTGCGCAGTGGTTTCATAATGGCTATACATGCGGTGACGCTTACATTGCAGATTGCACTGACAAACGGAAAGGGGCGCTTGTCACTATACAAGGGACACGCGCGCCGAAAGATTGCAAAGATAAAGCATAAAGCGAAAAATGGCCAGTGCTTTTGCGCTAACGACCATCGGTTCTTGTAAAGAGTGCAGTTCAATAGCAGGCGGTCTTCGTGTGGCTTGAATGCCCTGTCCTCTCGGCATTCTGCGCAGGAGGCCGAGGGTCCGATTCCGGTGGTTGCATTCTGACGCGGGGCGGATTGAAAGAATGCTATAGTGTACTTACATTTATGTGCACTATAAAGGAGTCTAAAGAGCACGCGTGTTGTCTTGGAACGTCGAAACCTGTAATTTAATTTCTTTCTGTTGCCATAGTAATTACATGGACACTCCAGGCGCATTTATGCCGTCGGCGTCGCCGTCGCCGTGATGCCCCGTATAAAGTACAAGAATGATAAAATCGTAGCCGCGTGCCGTATGCTATATGCGCGAGTGAAAGGGTGCGAGGGTGAGCCGGCGATCGCAGCGCTATCTCGCGCTCGCAGCGGACGAAAGCAGGGACGAAGCGCGCCGCCTTCCGCCGCGCGCAAGACTTCGGGGGAGGGGAGGGAGGAGGGGGCGCGATCTACTCCGAGCGGCCCCGCTGTATCTTGAAAACCATCTGCGACGGGTACAGAGTCCGCGCTGCGCTGCGGTTGCTCGGCTTACTTTGCATTTATTCGAGTGGCAGCACGAAAGTGAATTGACGGCTTGCAAAAAATGCTGTTGCGCATGCGCGAACACGGATGTCACGAGCGCCCTCTAGATGGTTAGATACGAGAAGTGCGGTCGAGAGAACGGCGTGCCGTTTGAGACTTTTCCGCGAGCGAAGAACCACCGTCGTATTAAGACAAACAGCTCTGTGAAGCTTTGTAGCAGATGGGCCATATTAGCACAGTAATCTATCCTAAGCAGAGCATCACGCTCGGCCCGCCGACTTTGTTGGCAGCTGCCAATCGCTCGAGCCGGTTGGCCGAGATCTCGGTTGTTGAAGCAACAGCCGACGGCGCTTGCCATGAAAACACCGCTAGTCATAAAGCGTTTATTTTCGTCAGCATTTTAGCGTCTGTACAATTACGTCGTGGATAAATGAACATAGAGCTGGTTCTCTCTATACGAGCTCTGTCGGCAGCAAAGAGCAAACCAGGCGCGCCGCCTTGCACGGTGGTCACTGCGTGCGGCCAGTCTGCGTAACCAATTGTGGTCACTCGGCGAGACATCAGCAGTGTGTTTCGACGACATACACTCCGCTCTTTTTTGAAGGAGTGCATGTCGCTCGCACCAGTCCCGTGCTGGCATCAGCTAGCAGTCTCCAAATATATATATTTAACATAGTCTTCTTTCTTCCGTGCTGAGCCTCGACGAACCAGGCGAATAGTGGCAGCTTTAGAAATCAGGTACTGCCACACACGATCAGTTTGAATGGCACGCTTCGAGCAGTCGGAGGTCCATGTCATGTACGAAAACGGGAACGGAGTGACGGCGTCTTCAATTATTTTTGCCGCAGTGAAGAACACACGCGGCTGCCTGCGCAGAGGTCAGGCAGAAGCCGAGAAAAGAAACTCACTTTCTAGCCACATACTCTCGCGCGCAGAGCGCTGAAGCTTCGTCTGTTGTGCGACAGGAGGCGCTCCCTATTTCGCAAACCACCAATTCGCTCGCTGCTACTGCCGCCTTTCCTCAGTGCAGCGTTTTGACAGCGAGTTTCCGCGGTCATCGAGTGAGAATGTGCTCATGTTTGCTTGTGCGCGCGTGACGCCGTGCTTGCCAACTTAGTTATTCTGCCTATGTTTAAAAGTTTACACAGCCCATAATACTATATATCCTTACTTCGTATAGCTATCCACTAATTTGCTATCGCAATCGATGCTTCGCCTTTCGGGCGAAACTGCGACTTCCTTCTTTATTTTTGAGGATTATCCATGGACGTCGCGTTCAATAGCTTCCTCTATGCAGAATACCGTGACGGACAGCACTGCGAAATGCCGCCGCCACGCCTCCTGTGACGTCACACTGCTCCTCCTCAACGTCGCTCTCGCTCTGACATTGTCGAAGGCCGTTTTAATCTGCACAATGCTAAAGCGTGAAAACCCCGACAAGGACGTATCCTCCACTGCTATCAGGAACGCAGTTTTTGGCAGAGCCTCGGTCGATTCCCTCGTTTTGCTCAATAGCTGCAGCGCAACGCAGACAAAGACGAGAAAGAAAGGGCCCTGTTCAGTTTCAGTTCAGCCAAAAGACGGCAGTTCAAACAAGTTTCTTGATATGCAAACACGTCGTAAGAAAAAAAAAAAGGAAGAGAGAGAAGGAGAGCACTGCGGAGAGGTTTGCGACTATACTGAAAGGTTTATTGAGTTACGATTTCCTCGTATTCATCTGCGCGAAAGGAAGAGAGAGAGAGAGAGAGCAAGTCAGATACGGGAGACATCAAGGCACGCGCCTGGACTGCAGTACATGTGCGCAGAGATAAGATCACAATGGCCACGAATCTTTGCATCTTGGCGATCTTTTTATCCCGACTGCACTGCAATGACCTCGCTAATTGCCCAAGCGTGGCGATCGCGTGCTCTCATTTGCAGCTGCACCGAGGCGCGTAGGCGTGCCATGTCAGGCACTGCGGGTCGTCTGATAAGAATGACAAGGCTTATGGCGCTGCGAAGCAGAGCAAGAATAAGCAGAAGAAGCTAGATACAAAATCACCCCACTGTCCGTCTGCAAGTGGCCAGAAGTCGTTATGTTGTAACGCTATAATCATGACTAATTCCTCCGAAGTCAAGATGCGGGCTCACAGATGGAAACACGCGGTGAGATAAAAGCTGTTTAAACAGAGGTAAAGTGCCTCAGATGGGCTGCCGATGCTCCGATAGGTGGACCTATCTTTGTCAAAGGTGGCCTTGTCATCCTTTGGTCCAGACGGGTTTCGGCACTCAAGGCCTTAAGGGCTTTGCTGAATTCTTTAGGGGCTTGTGAATTGTGCGACCGTCTTTGAACGTTGTAGCGCGTGGTATTGCGTTGTTGTATGAATCTCCCTGAATTTTTTTTCTTCTTTCACCTTTTATTCTCTTTACCCCTTTCCCCAGCACAAGGTAGCCAGCCGGTACTTACACTGGCTAACCTCCCTGTATTTCCTCCCCTTTTGTCTCTCTCTCTCTCACTCTCTCTTGGCAAGTAAGGTTTAACGGGACAGCGACACCACGTGACGTAACTCTAAGAACGCGCTAACCCTGACCGGCCAAGGGTGACAAGGCCGCCTTTGACAAAGATAGATCCGCCTGTCGAAACGTCGGCTTATGCAGCTACTATGACGCAGCATGACTGATTCGTGTAACTTATTGAGCCCGAAACCTTCACCAATGCTCTAAAACTGCAACACGCTCGCCGTTGTGACGTTCCGTTAGCCGTCGGAATGCGCCCACGGTGCCAGGAGATCGAACCTACGACCTAACTGCGGTCAGAAACGGAATGCTATGGCCACTGAGCCACACGACAAGTTTCAAGCACTGCGCGCAGTCCTTCATCGCGGCAACCTTTTTTTAAAAGCTTTATTTTCACATTTTTGTGACCCCACAAGTTAGAACGCACGCGCGGACTTTAAGAAAATAAATTTAAATGATTGAGTTTAACATCCCTAACCGCCACAGCGGGTCATGAGGGTCGTCATATGGTGCCGCGAAAGGCCCCGCATCAATTTTGATCACACGAGGTTCTTTCACGCGGGTACAAAGCACGGTATACACCGGGGTTCTTGCACTTCACTCCCATCGAAATGAGACTGTCGCGACAGGCATTCGAACCCGCGACATAGTGTAGATCAAGATAACGCCACGGCCACTTACTGTAAAATAATTTACACCCTAAAATGGAAGAAAATTGCGTAAATCTGTCCATAACTCACATCCTTACCCCCTTTTTTTTTGATGTAAGGATGTGAGTTACAGACTGATTTACTCCCTTTTTTACTTTAGGGGTGCAAATTATTTTACAGTGTAAGCGACAATTACCAGCGGATGGACTTGAAAAAGGAAGAACCAAGAAAACGACTATATAGCGCGCCGAAGCTTTTAATTAGGGTACATCGCGCAACAATGCCAAAATGTCGTCTTTATCAAGGCACTTGGCGCGGCAAGAGCGTATGCGCATGGGGATTTCCCCGAAACTTGCAGCAATGCATGCAGCTGGATAAAAGAGGCGTGGCGTTCAGCCGTTATCTGAATGCCGTATAGCCGCCAATAGACAGAGATGCGACGATGAAGCGACATTGAATTGTAATGGCCTTTCGACTGCTTCTACTCGTGACTCGGGCAAGCCCTTGTGACCGTGACGTCACGACGTAAATTGCTATATTAAGCGCTCGAGTGTTCCGCTTTGATAGCGAGAAGCCATTAAAGCGACCGCGTGATGAGACTGGCCTGAAGAGCGCGACCGATCGAACGTGCCTCGTGGTTTGCCGCGATTTCGGCGAGGCCGTCATGTGCAGTTCCGATGAAACGGAGAGAGTAAGATCGTTCGACGCTATAGGACAATCAGGAAAGCCCCTTGACGCAACAAGGTCACTCCGTGATAATGTGCGCGAAAAAAGTTCCGTAGCAACGTAGCAATCACAAAAGGAAGAAAGAGGAAATCAAGAGAGAAAGGCATGGATTTAATGCACGGGAAAGGGAAGGCAGACAGACAAGAGGAAAGTAGAGAGAGAGAGAGAGAAGAGGATCATGGTTCGTCACGATCACGTGCTCAACAGCAGAACGCCACTGAGATCCCTCGCCAGGTTTTTCGCTGCTTTACCAAAAGTGTAATGCAACAACTGACCCGGTACAAGCTATATTGCATTTTAAAGAGGGATGCGCCCGTAACTGCGCTATCGCGCAATTTTTTTTTTCGCCGCCTAAAATTGCCAACGGCACCTGTGTCTGAATTTTCGCGCGTTTGGTTTAGTTATCCGCTGTTCTTCCCGCGTCTTTCCTTCCCCCTTACCCTTTCCCCAATGTATAGGGTAACAAACCACGTAGAAGCGCCTCTCTTGCGGTAGATCTAGATGCATAGCCCTGGGCGTTAGCGGCACATACCCACTCTGTGGGATTGGTCAAGAATCGGGTAATTCCTTGTAACAATAAGAATAGAAAAAGAATGATAAAATAAACGTTAAAAAATTGGCGAATAGGGGGTATATATGAGATATAATGGGTAGATTCTAACTTAAGATGTTAATAGAACGTATGAATTAATGAAAACAAAAGTACAGCTATTATAATGGATTTTGTAGAAATATACCAAAACTTAAGTTCTGATTTTATAGTAGAAACCTTTCTGACCCTGCACTAAAATCCTGGATGGCATCACAAACCTTCCTGTCGCTGTGCCCAAAGGTCAAGATCCCCAAAGATAGTAAATTTTGAACAGTTAAGTCTAATCTATGAAGGCGGAACGGCGTTTCTGATGTTCTTTTTCGCAATTCAAAACATATTTCAGAATGAATGAGAAAATGATCTATTGTTTCATGTTCCCCACAAGGAGGACAGTTCGGTGAGGGAGCCAGACCAGCAGATGTAGGCAAAAATTGAGCAATGGAATTCGGCAGCGTAGTCTAGTGACTGCGACTTCAAGTGCTCGTGCTTGATAGAGTTTACTATCCCAATAATGTGACAAGTACTGTAAATCTGTAGAGTTTGTTAAAGAAGGCGCGTGAAATTCACGCAGCGTCATTTGTCTCCAAAATCTCGCCCCTACAGATGGAAGCTGATGCCGGTAGGGTATCAATGACTGGGCAATATAGGGACGCTTTCGCCAACAAATCTGACATTTCCTTTAGAATTAGGCCCTTATGTACTGATACCCAAACCAATCTAATCAAAGCTAAATGAGGGGGCACTAACTATTTGAAAGCTCGCAAAACCAGGGAGTCATCAGAAGCAGTGAGGAAGGAGCACAGAGGCAGAGAATCCGTCCCGACCACTTCCGGTTAACCTGCCTGCCTCTTCCACCCCATTTCTTTGCAATCAATCAATTAATCAGTCACTCGGCGAATCAGTCAGTCAATTGATAGGCCTATCAAACAATCTATCTACATTTCAAAAGAAACCTAACGTCACCGTCGTCAACCGCTCACTTCCCACGGCGCCGGCTTTCTGTCACGGCAAAGGTGGGAACCGTGCTGTCTCCTCCCATATAGAAGGCAAAGCACGGGAGCTCACTTACTGCTCATCTCGAGTAGCCTCAGGTTCCAGAGCACGGGCGCCATGGAGCTCTCGGAGAGCGTCTGCAGGCAGTTGTTGCTCACGTCCAACAGTACCAGGGCGGGCATGTCGTTGAACATGTCCTCCGGCAACGAGCGGATTCGGTTGTGCCTGCGGCGGGAGGACAGCGAAGTGAAGGTCACACACACACGGAAGCTGTACGGAACGACGGCGACGCGCTGAAGCCAAACTTTTACTCAAATCAAACTTCAACTCAAATCAATCAAACTCTCAAACTTCAATTAAACTCAAACCAAGATTCGGGATGTTGAGGGCCCTAAATGAAAGCCGGGGAAGGGAGTCGGATTTGATCCGTGATGGCGATTTCAGCGCGACAGGAGTCTATAACGGGTGCGGGAAGAATAAGTACACTTGCTGTCGGGCGAGAGTCACAGCGATGAAAAAGAGATCCTGACTTTGATGAAAAGCTGGAGGTGTGTGAATGCAGACAACGGTGCGGGAATCGAGGTATTTGTAACTTCTGCAATGTCGAATCAAGTGCTATAGATTGCTGAGGTGCCAGGCTGTGTCAGCTCTGACTGCAATGCGCATTAACTTCTGACTATCTCTCCTTCTCCTAATATTTTCCTCTCGTGTTCCATTCCTTTGTGTAGGGTAGTCAACCAGACACGGTCTTGCTTAACCTCCCTGCACTTTATTTATCATTTTGCTTTTCTCTCTCTGGAGGTATGTTGGCGGATGGTGCGGCATGCATTACGAGGTGCGAGGTGCAATACGAAGTACGGTATTTTATTCCACAAAAAGTTTTTCGCAAAGTAAGCAGCAGGGCGGAGAAGGTGACAATCAATAAGGTGAAAGATAGAGAAAGGAAAGGCACGAAGGGTATATCGCAATTTTATCGGAACAAAATAAACCCCAGGGGGCGCAAACATATAAGTTAGGGTGCAATATTCAACTCCAGTTTTCGAGTGTTCTCGGACCCCGCAGTGGGGTATGATACGAAGTTATTAATTCAGCAGAGCTGTAAGCGAGGCCTTGATGGGGAGAAGGAAAGAAGGAGATAAGGCACGCCACGACCGATATTGAACTCGTAGGCGCCGCTTTAGAAGCTCTGCGATTACCCGCCGTGGTTGCTCAGTGGCTATGGTGATGGGCTGCTGAGCACGAGGTCGCGGGATCGAATCCCGGCCACGGCGGCCGCATTTCAATGGGGCCGAAATGCGAAAACACCCGTGTGCTTAGATTTAGGTGCACGTTAAAGAAGCCCAGGTGGTCAAAATTTCCGGAGTCCTCCTCTACGGCGTGCCTCATAATCAGAAAGTGGTTTTGGCACGTAAAACCCCATAATTTATAGAAGCTCTGGGATTAGTATTCACCCACAGCGCGATTAAAGCACCGCGTGCGTCGACTGCGGGATACGTTCGCTCTGATTGGGCGCAAGCAGGGTGCAGGCTCTACGCCGTCGAGGGGCGCAATTTCGTCACGCAACAATTGCCGCCATCAATTAATACTACGTGCATTTCATTGTCTTTAAACACTGCGCACCCTGTACTTTACGCGTCCTGCGTACTAAGCATCACGTACTTTACGGGACGCATGAGACACCGTGCACGTCTCCGTAGCGCGATGCTATTCTCGGCCGTCAAATTCGGCCACATTTCAGGGTGAGAATTCGTCGGGCTTTGGGAATTGAGAGGGGAGAATTCGCCGCCTTGATTTTCTCAGCTGTCTGAAGGGGGCTGCTACGGCCTCTCTCATTGGCTCAAAACGCCAAGATGGCGGAATTCCAACCGCCAGCGACACCATATAGCGCTCCTGGCAGGTAATTGCCGATTTTACAGAGTTGGGGAGAGGAACATGATCTTGGCTTATAGCTCGAAATGAACACGGACACAGAAAGGAGCAGACAGGACGAGCGTCCTGTCTGCTCCTTTTTGTGTCCGTGTTCATTCCGCGCTATAAGCCAAGATCACGTTACCGTACCAACTCGCACAACTGTCTATCCTTTTGAGGAGTGGAAGTACAATAAAAGTTGATGGTGCTGGTCGTGGAGTGCTAAAACACGGTCAGAACTACGCCCTATAGGTACATAACTATTTAAAGACCTATGTGTCTATGTTGTAGAACACTACATATACGCTGTGTCAAAATAGAGCGGCAGATACGTCAGTGGTCGCTTCCTGCAGCTGCAGTGGAGCCGTCACCGGGGTCTGCAATGTGGCCGCCAGCTATTTGCGCAGCCCGCCAAATAAGCGCACTGTGAGGTGCCACAACCCCGATCATCAGCATCGCCAAGGTATCTCCTCACTGTCCTTCTATTTTACTAGGAATTATCTTTTCGGACGACTTAATAACGGGCCTGGTTGTAAAACGTTTACGACTGACCAGTAGCCGTTTTCAGTTGCATAATGTGACAGCGGGAAAGACTAAATAACGCAAATTTAGACTAGGGCAAGAACATGCAGAACCCAAGGTCAGGACACTACACCACTTCGAACAAAGTAGCTCCAAGGGCAGTGTACCCACCAGCACACAAATCGCTTAACAAGCGACAAGAAGTAGCTTGGAGACGACTACAGACGAACACCTACCCCAAACCCGCAGCCTATCACTACTACTACCCGGACCAATACTCTAATACTTCCAACCATTGTAAGAAAAAAGCGGATCTATTCCATATTATGTGGTCGTGCCCTGCGGAAAATCACACAAATCACGAAATAAGTAATACTGAGCAGTGAGAGGTCGTGTTGCTCAGCTGCGACCCTGACCTGCAGGCCAAGGTCATCAAGAGAGCTGAAGAAGCCGCCCGGGGCCCAGGGGCTCGTGGCTGCCTAACAACAAGGTCATCCGTCAATGCCTTGTTTTCACATGTCTTGTTTTACTCACTCACTCCAACACATTAGCTTTTATAAACCTACGAACACTGCAAAAGAAGCTGAAGGTGTCCAAGTCAGCGCCGACACACTTAAAACGAAGCTGCCGACAACCACCACTGGGATTCGAACTTTCCTCCTTTCGCCAACTTGCTCCCGGGAGCTGCGGACGCGCTAGCCACTTGGCTATAGCGCTACACTCACGCCTGGTAATTTGCGCAAGGTTTTGGGCGTCCCACAGACTCCGAGAATGGTGCTGTCCCTGCGCGTATTTCGGAGGCAACGTGTGCATCGCAATGAAGTTATTGAGTACGATTGTCACCGGCCATCTTCGATTTGTCGTTCCGGGCTGTCCAGGGGCGGCTTGCGCGAACATTTAACAACGAAAATAAAAAAAGAATTTAGGAACGCCTTCTTAAATGTTCCACAGACAACGCCTACATCCGCACAACAACGCGTGCTTAATAAATTCGTTGTAATTTTCGGTATTAGATGTTCGTGCAAGCCGCCCCAGGACTGCAGCTCGAGACGCTGCACACGCAACGCTCATTGGCTGAAGCCCAACCATTGTGACAGCCTGCCGCTGTTGTACTGAACGAGGTACCAGAGGAATTTCTGAAGTGCGGTAATGTTCTTAATGTGTCACGTGACGGCCTTCGGGTCGTACGCCTGGCGGACGCGAGAGTATATCGCGATGCTCCAAACCTCGCGCGGCTTCTGTACCACCGTATGAAGGCAGCGCTCACGCAGATTACCAATGCCGATAGTTGCATTGCCAGTGTAAACAGGATGTAACGCCTCAAATCAAGTAAAGAATGCAGGCAAAAAGCTAAAGCTCAGTCGGAATGCATCTTGGAAAACAGACAGCGTGCCGGGGGAAATCACCCACGGCTCTGATCACTCTGGAATCCAAAGACCTGTTGAAGTGGCCTTCTATCAGCCACTTCCTTGGCAGAGCCTTTCTCCGCAGCTTGTCGCTTCTTTTTCCTTTATTTTTCTTTTTTTTAGCATTTGCTTGACGCTTCTTATCAGGCAGCGCCTTCTATATCTCGAAGGAATGCTATTACCCCAAGGTTCGTGCCAAGGTTCTCGCTGCGTGTGTAGAAGCGGGAATACAGAAGCGCTCTCGTAACTTCGTCCGCAAGGTAAAGTGACGAAAAATACGCAATCAAAGCAACAGAGAATTGCATTCACTGAAGCATCCGACCAGTGAACCACTCTCATACGAATGATATATTAGGCCGCCTATAGATTGCCTGTGCGTTGTTTGGAGAAAAGCGGAAGAGCTCAAAACAAATTCAGCGAAAAACAAATGCGAAGTTTTAGAACAGGAGCACGAGGAAAGCATATAAGTAATGAATGAGACCTTAAAAATAACATCGAATGAAATGTGGAGTACATCATACCAAGACAGAAAACAGGCCATCTGTTAGAAGTAACCAAAAAACCTAAATGTCCGCTTCAGGCGCCAGTTAACTCTGCCCACTGAAAATTTAATTTAACCACATTTCTTACATCTTCAGAATCAGTAAAAGCGTGCGCGCAGATGTAAAACAGATCTTAAGAATTTTTAATTCTTAATATTGTCGTCTCGTGCACCGTGTAATCTCGCGCAATGTTTTAAGGAAGAAAGGAAGGAAGGAAAAAGTGGAGAAGGAAAGGCAGGGAGGTTAACCAGTTTAGCTTAACCGGTTTGCTACCCTACACATGGCAGAGGGATGGGGGCGATGAAAGATGGGAAAGGGGGAGAGAAAGAGAGAGCACATAGCACAGCACACACACATCGTCCGTTAGAGTCCATCAATCCGGCAATGTTTTAAAGTTTACGTGCTACACATGGGGCACAACTTTAATGCGCTCGGAATGCTCACGCAAAACGCCGTTCACAAGATGCGCCGAGAAACGCAAAAACGGCAGCCGTTCACGCGAATGCGCCAGTCGAGACACCGACGTACTCGGGTCACGAGGACGAAGGCTGTGTTCGACATTTGACGAAGGAAGAATGGCGAGGTGAGTTTGCGAAGAGAGCAAGCAGTACGACGCGAAAGAAAGTGGTAGGGTTGACTGTCATTTATCGGTTTAGCTCGTATATGCCTTTGGCCTAGAGAGCACGTGCTCTGACGCGAGAGAGCACGTGGTCTATCACACACGTGCTCTCTTGCGCGCCTGCTCTGTTACACAGTTAAAAAAAATACAGTAGATGAAGGGAAATTTCTTGGCAGCTGTATTTCCAAGCATTTGAGCGTGAAAGTGACGGCAGGTGGCACCATTTTGTAAGGCGTACATCACGACATACTGCACATGGTACCCAATCGAATCATGCTTTTATCACGAACAATTTCTTTACTTGTTTTCTTTACTATGGCTCTCATTTTCTCCTTGGTCATGGCGATAGAAACGTCTCGTTTCAACGACGCCAGTAACTTGTCAAAAATAATAAAAACATGATCGTTGAAGTGGAGGTTGGTTTTTTTACGATGTAGGTAACACAGTTGCTTAAGTCTGGGAGAGTTTTATTAATTTTTTTTTTTATGGCCCGGATATCGTGATCGTCAAGTCGGGCGACCAGTTTCTCAGAACTACGTGACTGTACACGCAATTTTCCTCATTTGCAGCACACCCGAAACTTCGATAAATGCCAAAATAATTAATCCGTAAGAAAGGATACGGTTAAAGAACTCCAGAATTACAAGCAGCTTTCTCTCGCCATTTTACATAATGTTCGCAAACGTAACTTTCGAATGTTTGATTGTTCCTTTCTTCTTTTCTGATATTCCTTAACTGAGTGGGAACCCGCCGTTGTTGCTCAGTGGCTATGGTATTGGGCTGCTGAGCACGAGGTCGCGGGATCGAATCCCGGCCACGGCGGGCGCATTTCGATGGGGGCGAAAACACCCGTGTACTTAGATTTGGGTGCACGTTAAAGAACCCCAGGTGGTCGAAATTTCCTGAGTCCTCCACTACGGCGTGCCTCATAATCAAAAAGTGGTTTTGGCACGTAAAACCCCATAATTAAATTAATTAATTAACTCAGTGGGAATTTATTGCTTTGATAATTTTATGATAACTAACTGCTCGTCAGCGCGTTTTCCCAGACTGTTTTTATAACAAGCAGCTACATTTAAAAATACCCGCCGTGGTTGCTCAGTGGCTATGGTGTTGGGCTGCTGGGCACGAGGTCGCGGGATCGAATCCCGGCCACGGCTGCCGCATTTCGATGGGGGCTAAATGCGAAAACACCCGTGTAGTTAGATTTAGGTGCACGTTAAAGAACCCCAAGTGGTCAAAATTTCCAGAGCACTCCACTACCGCGCGCCTCATGATCAAAAGTGGTTTTGGCACGTGAAACCCCATAATTAAATTAATTAATTAACTCAGCGGGAATTTATTGCTTTGATAATTTTATGATAACCAACTGCTCGTCAGCGCGTTTTCCCAGACTATTTTTATAACAAGCAGCTACATTTAAAAATACCCGCCGTGGTTGCTCAGTGGCTATGGTGTTGGACTGCTGAGCAAGAGGTCGCGGGATCGAATCCCGGCCACGGCGGCCGCATTTCGATGGGGGCGAAATGCGAAAACACCCATGTGCTTAGATTTAGGTGCACGTTAAAGAACCCCAAGTGGTCGAAATTTCCGGAGTCCTCCACTACCGCGCGCCTCATGATCAGAAAGTGGTTTTGTCACGTAAAACCCCATAATTAAATTAATGATTAGCTCAGTGGGAATTTATTGCTTTGATAATTTTATGATAACCAGCTATTCGTTGTCGCATTTTTCCCGGACTTTCGTGTAACAAACAGTTACATTTAAAAAATCCCGTGCTGCGCACGACCTTGCGACAAAGGCGCGAAGGGCATGCGCATTTCTGTTGCACAACGACCGTATACAACGTGGCGAGTTAGCTCGATTTTCGCGTGACATAACGAGTACAGATAGAAGCGTTATCGCTCCACATGTGTAAAGGGTTCCCGGCCACACAGGCCGAGCAAAGCCGTGGCATTGTGTGCCGACCCTGTGCGATGTGGCAAGTTCGAGAGACAGCGTGCCAAAAACAATGAATCCTCGTCCGGAACCGAGGACAACTACGAACCAGCATGCCGTTCGTAGCCAGCGTCCAAGGCCTGTGTCCTTATGACGTTGGGAGCATCGTCCTTTCTCTTTTAAATAAACAAAATATTGGCAGCTCGACGCAGGCTGTTAAGAGAGAGAGAGAGGCAAGAAAGGACAGGAAGGTTAACCGGGAGGACGTGCGGTCCATACTCTGAGCGGAGGAGAGGGGATGGGAAATGAAAAGAAAGAACGCTAATGCAAAAGGACAGAGAGAGAGAGAGAGAGAGAGAGAGAGAGAGAGAGAGAGAGAGAGAGAGAGAGAGAGAGAGAGAGAGTGAAGGGACGGGGGGTTGGGAAATGAAAGGAAAGAAGGCTAATGCAAAAGGAGAGAGAGAGAGAGAGAGAGAGAGAGAGAGAGAGAGAGTGAGTGAGTGCTGCCACGTGGGCGGATGACCAAAACTGTGAAACTAGACAGAAGAACGCAAACGCACCGGAAGAATCCAGAGCTAGTGGCAGCAGAATGCGCTAAACGAAAGCGGAAGTAAGGCGGTATTTAACTCTAGATAAAAAGGCATTCTGGTGCAAGAACCATAGCGCGCCGGCTGCGTATTTCTGTATGCGATAGATGTATCCCATTATTAAAGATAAAGGGTTCGAAAGAAAAACGATAATCTTCTCTTACGAAGCTTCACTTAGCCGCGGGAAACGTCAAACATTGTTGTGATAATCGATTAACTGATTACTATTTAACACGTTTCACTAATTAACATTTAAGCTAATAACCTTAGCGCGCACGTTATATTTACAAAATGTGGAGTCAACCAGTACTCAAAGCATGGCCTCTTGATAGGAACTCAGAGCCTTGCAGCAGTTTCGAGAGACACTTAAATATCTTAAAATCTGCAGCGAAGGCCGTACTGCATCTGAGGCCTGGTCGTCACAGAAGACACAATGTACATTCTTCTATCGTTGAATTCCCGGAAGTAAATGACAATACCATGCATTGCACTGTCGTTGCTTAACATTGTTCATTGTGTTTGATGCACGTACATCTTCTGAAGTTCAGTTTCTGATCAGGAAAAAGGGGGGGTAAGTAAATTTATTATAGAGAGGGATCATTTTTTAGTTTTATAGAATTTTTAAATATAGTCTGCTGCAGATAACATAATTCTTCTAGCTCTTGAGCTGGATTATTCAGACAGGCGGACAATACTTGCATGAGCACACAAACACACATTTAACTAATTAACCAAAATTCACTAATTATCTTCTTTATTAGTTACTTTCCGGCGCGCATTGTGATTTAGGAATGGTAGCCGCAGAGTTTGCGAGGCATATCCACTTGAAATGAGTTTATAGAATGACGCCAGTTAGGAGATATGCGCCACCAAAATTGCCGTAAAAATGCACTGTTGTTCCACTTAAGTTTTTAACAAAACGCTCGCTCATGCATTGAAGCACAAAAATAACTGGTACGCCCATGCACTTCGTCCCACACTTTGGGAAACAACGTCTCGAAACTGGTGTCAGCCTGGAAATTAATTTCAATTGGGTACGTCTTGCAAGCTAACCGGCTACAACTCGTCAATTGCGATATGTGCCGTAAAGTAATTAATTGGGAAGCCAATTAGTTAATTTCTGTTAACTAGCTGAATATGTGTTTCGATTCCTCGTGCTAGTAAAGCCCGCCTCTTCGGTAACCCAGCTCAAGGACAAGAATTATGCCATCTGCCACAGGCAATTTTTAAGAATTCCATAAAACTTGAAATTGATCAACCTTCATAACTATTTTTTTAAAATTCAATATCTCTGCTTTGCCCTCAGTGCATGGCTGATAACTCACGATGATGATGTGCAGAGCTAACAAAGGCAAAGACAAAAGAACGCTCACATAGTACCAATCTATACAACATTACCGTTACATTTCAGTCATGCGCTCTCTGCAAGATAAAAGGCAGCAACGCTATTCAGTTCTGATAAGTAAGTGGACTAAGAACTGCGTTATCTGCGTTACCAAGTCAATACCCGCAAGGCTATAAAAAAATAATCCTTTACTGTATTTTATTGAGGTACGTCACAAAATATCTGCCGTTGAGACCAAGATTGTGCGCTTGGTCAACGCTCTGCTGTTACTGGGAATCCGTCTGTGGGAAAATTTACAAGGTGCACCAAGATGAGAGGGAATTATCTTTTTTTTTTAACGCGGGAGGAACCGTTGTCGAAATTGAGCGAAGGTTAAATGTCATCTACGATGCCACTACGCATTGTGCTGCGTGTTCGCCGTGCTTCACGAGATTCATTATACCAGAATTGATTCAAATTCCAGAATTCATTTCCTTGTCTCCACATGCTACATTTCTTTCATCCCACCCTGTACCCTTCCTATTGCCCCCACTGTGGGGCCAAACCCACGGTGTATCACTCCATACGGGAATGCCCTAACCCTTCAGGTGTTCCTCCTATACCCAACCCTACCCTTTCCTCTTGGGAGTCTGCGCTGCTCAGCACAAGCCAGCAGGAACAGCGACGGCTGATCCAGCGGGCTCGCGAAGTCGCGCATGGCAATGGAGCCCTGGACTGAGGGCCCCACTCGTCGAGGAAATTTTCTACTCGCTTTATGAAACAAATGTTCATTCTCTCTCTCTCTCCAGATTCAAACCATTAAACCAGATTCAAAAGATTAATTAGACCCTGCAGAATATTAAGGAACATAAGCGTGTGTGTGTGTGTGTGTGTGTGTGTGTGTGTGTGTGTGTGTGTGTGTGTGTGTGTGTGTGTGTGTGTGTGTGTGTGTGTGTGCGCGCGCGTGGGTGCGTGCGTGCGTGCGTGCGTGTGTGTGTGTGTGTGTGAGTGTGTGTGTGTGTGTGTGTGTGTGTGTGTGTGTGTGTGTGTGTGTGTGTGTGTGTGTGTGTGTGTGTGTGTGTGTGTGCGTGTGTTTGCGCGTATGTATGTGTATGTGTCGGGGGGGGGGGCGTCGGCACGCGCCTGGTGGTGCACGGGCGTAAACAGTATGCATCGAGCATTGAAAACACTTCAGACTGTACCGCGGCCTTTCTTAAGGGCGCGTTCGCTTCGTACGCAGATCATCCGTGACGGCCTTACAGCGATAAGGTATGCGCAAGCGCTGCGCGTATAAGCACGACAGCCATTGACACGCGTCGGAGATTACACGCACATTGTGCCGCCGCGCGGGCTTCTCGTAGAAGCGAGAGAAAAAGAAAGAAAGGGAAGAGCGTGGCCGTTAATACGACGCTACAGATTTGACACGACGTTCTTGATTTGTCATTCTTCTTCGTTCAATGAAGATTTTTACGCCCTCCGTGGAAGAAATACTGACAAGAGTCAGAGCTCCCTAAACAATTTACTGTAGCCCTTGAGTATAGATGATCGTTGGTGCACTAGTTGACACGTTATCTTATAGAAGAAACGACAAAAACGAGAATCACGCGTATGGCTAGACAACGCATCCCTGTTATTCTGTTTATATGGTGTTACTAGTCGTCCTGTGTTGCTTAATTTCTTTCGAGATGAAATATAGTAGCTGTTTCTATAAAGCAGTTTCGGTTTACCTTCCCAGCAGCTGGACGTGTCACGACGTCATGATACGGGAGAAAGCGTGCACAGCATACTTGCTTATTTTTTTTATATAAGCGACGTCATCATACCTACCCTACTGCTACACGACGTCAGTAAAATTTGCTGCGTGTCGCGTCGTCATGATACTGCCGATAACGCCGCCAAATCCTGCATTTACAGGTCGACCTCAGCATTACCAAATCTTATAGTAGTATACGGTCGTGTGGTCACCGAATGCACGAGCTATACATACATATATATATATATATATATATATTCACAGGGAGTGGCAGAGAGGGAGGTCGCGTGAGGATCACGTCAGCTCGACGTTTTTGGCGCGGGAGATTCAAATTGAGGAGCAACAAAGAGACCTTCGATGGCAATTTTCGACGCAGCAAAGTGAGATTATGACGGCGAATAGAAAGACGGCGATAGGCTTCCAGGTGAGCCGTCCTTTGGCCTTAATCGGCTTAATGTTTTCCCTTAGTGGTCCCCTTCGATTAGCATGCTTCTCCCCTCTCCTCAATTCTAGACTTCTACATCTCATCAGCTTCACGTTACGCGTACTCGAGTATAGACGGGACGGGATGGCTTCGTCTACCCTTTAAAAATTGCATCCTTACTATAAAAAAGCCTAAATTTACCCGCCATGTCACGTGTAAAAATTAGTATCAGGTCCACTCGGACATTTCATATTTATTTTTATCCTTTTTTTTTCTCCCACTCTTTTCTGGAATCTTTTAATCCCATTCCCCATCCCTATACAGAGTAGCATGCCAGCGGTTATATACGCGCCGGCAAAATTCTCTGTTCTTCTAATAAAGAGCCCTCCCTCTCTTCGTCCACCCAACCGTGCATATGACGTTAACGCTAGTCAGCGCGGAAGGCCAGTGTCTATGGTCAGTGTATATGACACAGCGGTGCGGAGCACGAGGACGCGGGTTCGACACCTGTCGCGGCGCGCCCGCATTCCGATGGATCGAGGCGGCATGCAAAAAAAAAAAAAACGAGGGAAGGAAGAAAAACGCTCAAGTATGCGGTGCTTTGGGTGCAAGTTAAAGAACCGCGGTTTGTCAAATTTGACCAGCAGTCACTCCCTACGGCGTCCCTCGTGACCCATTGTGGACTAAAGAATACATTGTTGCGCCAAAAAAAGGAAAATAAACACTTGGGAAGGAAGAGTACGAAACGACAGATTGAGCGCTGAAATCTGTCGTACTCTTCCTCCCCAAGTCTTTATTTTCCTTTTTTGACGCAACAATGTACAACGTTTTTTTTTTTCTTTTAGTACAAAGTTTTTATTTGGGCAACATAAATACAAGGTTTGCCCGCAAGGTAAGGCAAAAGGAGGGCGTAATCCTCCTGACTAACGCCTTTACCTCGCTGGAGCAGCAGAAGTAGCAGTCAACTGATAACAAAGTGCAACTAATATGACACAAAACTTCAAAACTATTTACAGCAAAATTTTAAACACAATGAAAAGTGTAAACCGTTTGCCAAATAGCAAGTAACTGAATAAATACAGCACAGGAAAAATAAGAACATTCTGTTATTAACAGAAATTATACATTCAGAATAGAGCACGAATAACATTACTATTGATATTAAACAAAGAAACTTTATTAACATTCGCTAAACACACAGTGATCCGAAAATATTATGTTTCGTATTGCATGTTTAAATTTGTGAATTGTTCTAGAATTTATAGCTTCGTCAACAATGTTAGGGTACATATTACATAAAGAAATGGTTTCATATTCGATCGTTTGCGTGCCATATTCTTTAGATCCCAACCAACTCGCCCAGCAACAAGTTCTACCCATTGCGAAATTTCGCGACGTTATAATCCCCACGATGCGAATTAACGTATAGGCCAGTGCGCGCGTGCGCGCACGCTGTTCTTGTTTTGGGCGTTGTTTTCCCGCGACCCCGACCCGGAGAAACTGCTCGCGACCGACGCGTGCCCCGCACAGCCCGTGCACGCACTCGACTCGAAGCCGGTCGACACCGCGGCCTGTTGCCGGCCGACAGCACTTTCTGGAGTGCGAGTGACCAAGTGTCGCGCGTTGCGAGCCTATCAGCTGCTGCCGCTGCCGCCGCGACCAGACCGGCCGTGCGACTCAGCTTATATTGGTTCTGTGTGGCGAACACACGAGCGGTGTACAACGGCCGCGCAGCCAAGACAAAGCCGCCAACGCTATATAAACCTTCGGGCGATACAACGCGAAGAATACACATTACGTATATACGCATTCCACGTATTACGTGGAATGGCCGACAGCCCTACTTGCGACACCTGCGGCTGCGAGGAGACGATTGAGCACCTCCTTTGTGACTGTCCCAGCTACAAAGTGCCAAGAACAGTGCTCGTGACCGCGCTCGAAAAACTGTTTAATCGCCCCTTTACAGAGGAGAAAGCTCTAGGACACTGGTCCAGACGGGCTTCGGCACTCAAGGCCTTAAGGGCTTTGCTGAAGTTTTTAAGGACATGCAAATTGTGCGATCGCCTTTGAGTGTTGTACCGCGTAGTGTCGCGTTACTGCGTGAATTTCCTTATTTTTTTTCTCCTATTCTTCTTCTTTCTCCTTTTATTCCCTTTACCCCTTTCCCCAGCACAGGGTAGCCAGCCCGTACTTACACTGGCTAACCTCCCTGTCTTTCCTCCACTTTGTCTCTCTCTCTCTCTATTACGTAGATCATATAGAGACCACGTCGAGGAAGTTTGCAGGAGCTGGGCATTGGGATTCGCACTTACCGCTTGCCGAATCCACAATACGAGGAAGCCGCAAACGAACGGCAGAGGAAGAGAGAGGGCCAAGCGAATGCACTGCCTCTAACCGAAGATAAAAAATGAACGAAGAAGATTTCGCAAGCCGATGGGTAGCGAGCGATTAATATCGTTTATCAATGGGCGAACGAGAGCCCTCGAAGCTGTTTGAAGAACGTTCTTGCGAGGGGCCCGGGCTGTTCACGGGGCCACCACTTACGCTGGCGGGAGATCACACGAGCATCATACTAAGAAGGCTCGCTAGTGGGGCAAGGTGGAATACAGCGGTTCAGATTGTAAGCGGTATTTGATTTACAGAGTACCAAGAGAGAAAAAGTATAGGGTGTACAAGCCCGCATGGATCTTGACTTCTAACTGGGAGCGTACATAAAGCACGAGACGACTACACACAGTCGCTACACCATGAACTATGTACACGGACACCAGTCCCTTTCCCATCCCGGACATTTCCCCTCGGTTCCCCAGTGGTTTCCCACAAGGCCACCGCTGTGGTTTCCGAACGGTGGCGTGAACGGACGCATCAACAGCCAAAAAAATCCCGCGAAACCATATAGCACCGCAAAGTGCAGCTCCAATACTGCACCATCGCGAGCTATTTAACTCCAAGTCAGAATCAGTTCCGTTGTCATGCAAGATCAGCCAAGGCAGTTCCTTCTCGAATCCTGCCCTACCTCTGCCGCAAAGCACTGTGGGCAGCCCTCCGCATTGGCGTAACACCTCTCCACAGCTGCGTGCGCTCTCCCGAGCGGAATAAATACTTAATGCGGTGATCTCGGAGGCCACGGCACGAGTAGAGAAACCAGCTTCCCCTCCTCCCCCGCTGACCTCTGTCCCTTCGCCGTTGGCCGGAACCGACCGCTTTTTTACACGCATTTCGCCAAGCGCGTCCAGCCACTCAACCCACTCGCTGAAGGCAGGCCCGACTAAACGCGACCCGACTCCCACTCCCCTCGACATCGTTCGAATAAACCCAATGACCTGAATCAACGTAAGAGCAGCGCAAAAAAAAAGGGGGGGGGGGGGGGGGAGTTGGGCTAAAAAAAAAATGGCTGTGGCTTAGGTAAGGTTAAGCCCAGGATGCGAAGCATACTAGCCTTTATTTTAGTTGTTGAACCACTGTTTAGCCTGGTGAACTGCTGTTGCTTGGCTATATTTGGTTCGGCTAGACGAAGAAACAACTCATGCGTTACCCTGCTTCGCCTTCAAGAGTGGAACGCGACAGCGTTCCCGTCGACCCGCCAAGGGGTGTAAGACAATGGGCTACAGGGCAGCGACTACGCGCCCCGCATTGGACGCGGTGAGCGTCGAGCAAAGCAGCGTTCGGCGCGGCAACGAAATGTGCGCCTGAGCAAGAGACGCACGCCTTAGAAACAGCGCGTTTCTAAGGCAACACCGTATTCACTAGAGGCGTTTTTGTACCGCTTTGAAGCGTTGTACTCGTGGCTCAGTGGTAGCGTCTCCGTCCCACACTCCGGAGACCCTGGTTCGATTCCCACCCAGCCCGTCTTGCAAGAGTTGAGCCAAAGCCACTTCTCCTCTGTCGTGACGTCACGGTGTCACGTGATTTCATGGTCACCGCCGCGCCTGAGGAGCTGGGTTGAGCCCTCGTAATATGCTTCGCATAAAAACACATGTAGAAAAAGGACGCCCTGTTCCCCGTATGTGTGTGTGTGAGTCTTTTAGCACTGTTGTTGGGTTCGTTCTCGATGATCCAACCAGCTCTATAGTCAGTGCGCTACCGGTGGCCTTATGAGTCAATGCGATGCAGGTGGTGGTCCAACTCATCCCGACTTCGTCAAGCCCGTCTAAGCACCGCTACTGCATGTGATTATTGCGGTCAAGTTGCAGGCACCTATGTGCTCGATTTCGTTTACTACGCGCAATGCAGCAAAAACATACTTGTCGCGTCGATCAACTAGAGAGGAGAACCAAAAGGGTTTCTCATATGTAGGCTGCCTTTCAACGACCTTCGCGCGACGCGGTTTGTATGCGGAAGCTTCACGGAGCGATTATTGGTGCGCAATTGGCTAGCCGCCCTCCCTTCTCGGGAAAACGCAGTCGGTTCTCGTTGCTGATCAGTTGGCACGAGCCGTGTAGTCAGCACTGTGCAACAAGGGGTGCGTGAAACTGAGTGAACGCATGAACGTTACAGAGAACAATAGACGGCAATCGGGAAGAGAGTGCAACGACCGCTGATTGCAATCACGCGAGACGCGGGGCTCTTCGACAACTGGTGACACACCCCTGAGCTCAACTCGCAGAAGCCTCGGGCACAACAGTTGCCGGCTACGTTTGCCAGGCTATAGCCCCCAGCCTGCTGCGACACCACCACCACCAACAACAAGAACAATAGACGGACAATCGGGAAATTCTACTCAGAACAGCGTCCGGGTTGGAATCCCGCACCAGCACAGGGTAACAGGCTAATGCAAGTATGAAAGGGAGAGGGCCTGTTCCAATCCAAACAAATGTTCCAAGCGTGTTCCAAAAGAGTTCAGCCGGAGTTCCAATGCAAGTGCGGCAACACCGCAGAGAAACTTGGAAGTAGCCCTCGCAAGCCGATTATAGCGTGCACAAAACTGTAGCGATGTTGTCGTATCCGACTGCGCGCTACGCATACCAGGTCGTGCTGGGCACTCGAGGCTAGTGACTGAAGGCGATTCCAACGCAGAAGGTCACGTGGCGACGCTACGCGCGAGATCGCGCGATTGCCGCCCTGAATGGCCGCGTTACGCTTCTCCAGAGCCAACATCGTTGCTGCTTCCAGTACGAGTGCTTTGTGTTTTGAAATTCGTTCTATAGACCGCTGTATCAGGTCAGCATTTTAGGAGGATTCCAGCTTTTAAGGTGAACGCCACGATATATATATAGCACTGAACTCGGGACACATCAAGAGAGGGAACGACCGTTATTCAAACGGGAGAGTGGTGCGATGAACCGAATTGCTGGATCACGCGGCTGCGACGGCCGCTATCGCCAAACGAAGGGTACACGGAACGTAGCTCCCGATGATGAGCGGTTATTGCCTCACGTTTTTTTTTTTTTTTCGTAAGCTCTAAATAGAAGCTCTCCCATCGCGCATGCTATCCTTATCGCGCTGCATTGTTTCGCTGCTCGCATAATGCGCGGTCAATTCGATCAACGACGGACCTTCGCATCTGCGCTTCGCTAACACTGTCCTTGAGCCGGGAGCGCGTCACTCTCGAGCCCTCGTGCCCAACGTGCTTTGAGGTCGTAGCTGAAGCTCAATGCAGTTCATCATCATCATCATCAGCCTGGTTACGCCCACTGCAGGGCAAAGGCCTCTCCCATATTTCTCCAACAACCCCGGTCATGTACTAATTGTGGCCATGCCGTCCCTGCAAACTTCTTAATCTCATCCGCCCACCTAACTTTCTGCCGCCCCCTGGTACTCTTCCCTCCCCTTGGAATCCCGTCCGTAACCCTTAATGACCATCGGTTATCCTCCCTCCTCATTACATGTCCTGCCCATGCCCATTTCTTTTTCTTGATTTCAACTAAGATGTCATTACCTCGCGTTTGTTCCCTCACCCAATCTGCTCTTTTCTTATCCCTTAACGTTACACCTATCATTCACCTATCATCAGAATGCAGTTAGCGCGCCCAAAGTACTCTTTATAGGAGACCTCGAAATATACAAACTGAGAGGTACTGAGTTCACGCGGTGTGCTCATTGTAAACGTACCTGTCGCCCCGTTGCTAAGCTCATGTTGTAAGGTACGTGCGAGCCTGTTATCATTCACGTGCAGTATCTATTCACGTGCAGCGTATTCAGGTGCAGCTCTACGACGCGCAGTATGCGCGTACTTCTTCAATTTAGGCGTCTCGAAGGCCATGACCGAAGTTTACTCGACCATTTTTCACGTGCCTCGTTACCTCTGACGACGCAGTATACATTTACGTGTGTTGAATCATGCAGTTTGAACTTTTCCCCGCTTCAGCGTGTGAAAAGCAACATGATTGATTGATTGATTGATTGATTGATTGATTGATTGATTGATTGATTGATTGATTGATTGATTGATTGATTGATTGATTGATTGATTGATTGATTGATTGATTGATTGATTGATTGATTGATTGATTGATTGATTGATCGATCGATCGATCGATCGATCGATCGACCGACCGACCGACCGACCGACCGACCGACCGACCGACCGACCGACTGACTGACTGACTGACTGACTGACTGACTGACCGACCGACTGACTGACTGACTGACTGACTGACTGACTTACCGACCAGAGTTTAAAGATTCGAAGCAACACTTCCGCTACGAGGGACTCCGCGTGCATTGGAGTGATCCGCTTTAATTTTGACCACCTGGAGTGTATACCTTAAAGCACAGCTCAAAATAACCGCATCCAAGGCCGGGTATCCAAACCGCGACCTTGCGCTGAGCTCCACAACGCCACAGTCACTGAGGCATTATCGCCGTACAATTTCACTTGCTCGTACAACTGTGACTGCACAGCCCACGAAACAGGAGCGGCCGGCATGCACACTCGAGACGCCAACGCCTCCAGTTCCCAGACGTACACTACACGAGTAATACGCAAGAGTCGAGGCATATATAAGTATATACGAACAAGCGGCGATGCGCGAACCATTGCGTGACTTCGAACAATATGGGGCATACTTCCTCCCAGGAGAAAGTGCGGAAAACAAACGAAAAAGGTCAAGTACCCGCCGAACGCTTATCGGCGGCACGCCATACAGCGCGACGCCAGCGTGGTTTTCGAAGAGGGGGGGCTCCCTCTTCTCGAGACGCCGCGGTTTGGCCCGGCACCGATGGCCGTGTGAGAAACGAAACCGCTATCGTGCTCACGTTGCACTGAGCACAGCGAAAGCTAAGAACGGAACAAGGACCGCGTTTTTTTCTTTCTTTCTTTTGCCCAAATATGTGCGGCAGAGCTATCGTCATCGTGATCGATCCCGTCTGTTCCTCTTTGCCGGACGACGGTACTGCAAGCTAATTTGTTTATATTAGACAGAAGACCATTCACTCTTAAAAAGATACTTGGCCCATGGCCAACTGCGGGCCTTCAAAAAAGAGCACTTCTTGCTCTGAAAAAGTTTTTAGAGGAGACCAACATTTTGGGAAAATATTAAGTATCAGATGATCCGAATACTTTAATGAGTTACATAAACGTTGTTCGTTGTTCATAATTGGGTTATGGGGTAATCGCATCTTTTACACAACATGTATAATCCTGTTCTGTACTTGCAGTGTATTACATGTGTTGTGTGTTTTGGCTGTTGAAAACAACTGACTTTATATATGCGTACGTGGTCTGAACAAGTGCACAGAACTTTGCGACTCATGTACTGCTGGACTGTATATTTTTTTACTGATCCGGTGTTCTACTGAGTGTTATATTTTGTGTCGCTATTCTCTCTTTTTACGCAAATTCGTTTCCTTTGCCAAGTGACAAGGAGTAGCCGGTGCCACCATAAAGGCGCCAACCTCTCCTAACATTCACTTCAATAAAAAAAAAAAAAGACATCAAGTGTTACCGCACGCTGTTCCCGTGGGAAATGTTCCGCGCGTGTTCTCGTAATTTCAGATTACGACCTATGTAGGCTCTGTTCGCAAACAGGGACACTCACACACATAATGTGGGAATGCACCTCGCTCCCGTTCTCTCATCCCCCCCGTCAGCAGCGAGACTGACCGGACAGCCTGGCTCAGTTCCGGGGACGTCGACCGACTGCTTGAACTGGTGGACTGGGCGGAGGAGGCCAAGTAAGGCCCAGGGCCTTACTTGAGCCCGATCCCTCAGCCACCTCCCCTTTCTCCTTCCCGCTTTCAGTAAAGTTTACCACCACCACCACCAAATTTACCGCGTTATTCGGGAGCGACATAAGGGCTCCAACACTATTTCGCGTGGAATGGCTGAAGCTCACACTCGAGTGGGGGGAAGCGCCGGTAAAATAAAGATTATTCCTAGCTCTCTTTCTTCACACTATTTCCGTAAGAATAACACGGAAAACATGCGGAAATACAAGAATGGACACAAATTCGTTTAGTAAGGATGTGGCGGTAATGTCCGCAACTCGCGCGTATACAGTGTTGTCGAAACTTCGTGGAATTAAAAGCGAGCAAACGACGTGAAGGAGACAAACAGTTGAGACATTAGTTTTCGAGAATTGTGCACTAGGTCCTCGCATAAACACAAGGGTGATGCGGCACAAAAAACACAATCCGATGCACAGAGTTTCGTACAGTCACTCCAGCAATCCAGTTCAGTTCACCCCAGTTCAGCCAGCATGGAAATGATGGGTATAGTACATGGATTTGCCTCAACTTCGTCCTTATGGCTTTAAATGGCTTCGCGACTTTGCAGAGTGACCATCTTTAAGAAAGCGTTATGCATAATTCCGCAAGCATTATTAAAATTGTCCGACGGAAGGATTCGAACAGAGGACCTCTAGCACAGAGACCCGATATTGAAACTATTACGCCACGAACCCAAGGACAAGCGGAACCATTGCAATCACCAGTGATTGTGCGTGCTTGCCGAGTCATATCACCTTCTGTATTAAAACAAGTTGACTCGCCATTACGGCCCTACTAAAGTGGGTGTCCAGGGAAGCAGTTGTAAAATTACCACTGCAACTGCTGAGGAGGGTATGCGATGCTTTATTGGCGGTTCGGGTGCTTGTTTTGAGCTTCTTCCTTATTGAAACGCACGCTGTTCTGTGCGTTGTACGCGTGATTCCAATGAATGCATGCACTGTTCGTTTCGCTTTGCTGAGTGCTTGTAGCCACTGCATTACGAGGGAGATGAGCCATTGCATTCTTTTACTTGCTCAGGGGAAGTACGGACATTAGAGATGATGGTAATTTATGCTCACGGTCGGACACGAAACATGCCGACCATCGAAAGAATAACAGTTTCGCTGTAAAAAAAAAGTATAAGCTGCTTTCAAATTTAGGCCAATTTAGGCCCAGATAAAGCGCAATAAACGAAGCCACAAGATATTCTGAAGCCCTAAGCAAGAAGATCAGACTAATACACGTACTACCTATCGCAGCGCCACAGTTCCCTATGATAATTATATGAAACTCTATGGTCAGCTACTTGAAAGAAACCTGTGACATGAGGAAGAAGCCCGACAAGAACAACACGGGCTCGCTAAGTTATAAAAAAGTCAGAACCAGATTTCTACGTTTCGCTGCCCAAACCAATCTCTGGTTCACAACTCGATAGCAGGCTACAGTGGTGGCCTTGTCGTGGATCAAGCCCACCACCATAACATGTCTGCCACCCTCTGAGTTGCAGCGTTTCGTCCATAGTGGTGGTGTGATTAGCTAGTTTGTTTGCTAGATTTTTTTTTAGACAAAGTTTTTCGCCATTGAAGGTATAGCATGCTGATTCCTTACCCATGTCGTCTTACTGTTTCAAGCACATTAGGGAGTTTTAGATTTTTCGCGTCCAATGATCAGGCACGCAAACATCCGAACTTACATGCGAACGCAAAGACAGTATGATATAACGCAAAGGGCTAACACTGGAGTTTGGGTCTTTGCTGCGTACACAAAGATGCTTGGGCGCGATATTCCTAAAACTCCCTATTATGATCAAGGGACCTGTATTGCGGCCCGTCACCGTGACTTTTTCATCGCCATCGTGAAAAAATGTGGGCCCCGAAACGTCCCAAATGTGTAACTCGTTACTATTGAATTTCACGCGTGAATGTATAACTTTACTGAACATCTGAAAGCAAGCTCGTGTTAGCTTTCTCGAGAAGCTATTGACTGGAGCATTTTAGCATTTCACAGCACGCACGACAGCTATACACCAAGTTAAGAGAGACTCGTGTGGGCCACAATACGCGAAAACATAATAGGTTCTCGTTGTATGCGGCACACCACAAAACATGAAAGCATAATCATGTTTTTGTTGTCGATACTAAGCACAAGTCTTTACAGTTGTAAAATATCGGATCTCCAGAAAAGCCCGTTAGACTAGCTGCTCTGTTTTACAGCGACGGACATAGACGCTTGTTCCGTGTAATGTCGAAGTCTTTAGGGAATGGGTGGCGGAAATTGTCGACTTTTCAACTTGCAGGTGCTTGCTCTATAGCGAGGCTACCGTAGTAATTTCCCATACCGTTTCATTTCACAAGATGAATAGTTCTCTAAAGCTCTTCGCGCAAGGAAACCACAGAGTGCATCAAATTCGCATTCTTCTCAGCACATGCACGGGAAGTATTTTCTCTCAGCTATCAGTCTAAGGCCGGAACGAATATATGGAGCAAAACAGATACAGCGTGTAATGAGAATTTGCCTTGAATTTGTCGATTATCATTTCAATTTTTATTTCTGTTGTAAACGGGCACTACATGCAATATGTCCAAAAACAGGCATTCAGTAACGCCTCACCAAAGGCTGCAATGAGTGCCAGATTGTTGGGTAACTGACAGCTAACAACTCGAAGTCATTGGGAAAAAAGGAGCCACCGATACTTCGTAAAATAAAATGAGGCCAAATAGCGAAGAAGTGAATAATTGCGAGGGCTCATACGTACTCATACTACACCGTTTAATTTTTAACTCCGCACTTAAACGCGAGAATTATGTGAAAGGCAAACCCAGATACCATGCTTGATTTTTGCTTTTTTTCGAGTAGGTAACCCAGAAGATCTGCAGCACACAACAGTGTTCTGACCGCAGTATCAACCGGAAGTCAGAAAACTAGCCATAGTTGTACGACGGATTGACAAAGGACCTATATCAGCAAGAAGGCTAAGGTTCAAGCGACAACACAGGCCTGAAGCCCAAGTAATGAACATTAACATTGAACATTAACGTTGTTTCTGTGTGATATGCGTCCCCTGAAGGGTGATACACAACGGCTATGAGCCATAAGTGAACAAGGTAACTGGGCAGGAAAACGGAGTTCTCCATTGAATTCAGCTACGCTACATAAAGCAAGGACTGGAATGAGAGTAACCACGGGACCGACAGTTGCCAACATTCAGTGGACCCTTACCGACTTGACCGATTCGCATAATTTATCCTGCCGAGCACGATCTCGTGATTGATGAGCGTGGTTTCGTTTCTGCAGCGCGGCGGCATTTCGAGAGCAGTCGATTGCAACTGCATGACAATTTGCCGGAATCCAACACGTTGCTCATCTGCAAACACTATGATTTAATCACGGCGATATACTTTTTTTCTTCGTCTACAGCCTACAGTGCTGCGTACACTCCCGCTATACAGACCCGCATGCACCTATGAACCAACCTATGAAGGACGTGTTGTTACACCGGTCCCTCATCGGCTCAGCGGTCAAGGAGCAACGTTCCTTTCATCACAGACAACGTATACGCACCTGAGGGAAAGGACGGTCAGATTGGTCGCCGGCGTCGGGAAGACGTTCCTGGTGATCTTCTCCAGCCTGGTGAACGATATCTCCAGGTCCCGAATCTCCAGACCCAGGAAGGCGCCTTCGTCGACGCGCTCGAGGCTGCCGCCCTGCACCATCACGTGCGAGAGGCTCTTGGGCATGAGCGAGAAGCTCTTGTCCAGCCTGGGGAAGTCCGACGAGAAGACGAACAGCCGCCGCAGGTTCTTCAGGCGCCCCAGCGCGCTCCAGTGCAGCTGCTCGAGCCCCTTGGCGCGCTTTATCTCGATCATGGTCAGGGTGTCGTCGAAGCCGTCGAACAGGTTGCTCGCGTTGCAGACGTTCGTGAAGTCGGCCATGTACGTGTACAGCTCGGTCACGCGCACGCCGCCGAACACGTCCGAGGGCGCGTCCTTGAGGTTGTACTTGGACAGCTCGAACTCGAACACGGACGAGCCGCGGAGCGCGGCCAGCGCGCTCTTGAGCGCCCTCCGGTCGACGTCCTTGCACTCGACGCGCTCGTAGTTGTGGTAGCTGAAGCAGCTGCAAGGCCGCAGCAAGTCCTTCTTGGGACAGGCCGCGCCCACGGGCTCGACGCATGTGCCGAGCGCCAGCTGGAGGAACACGAGCAGGGGCAGCCGCAGCGTGGCCAGGGTAGCAACAGCACGGCCCGATCTCCGGGAGTGGGAAGCCATGAGTGCACACGGTATAGGCGGATGTAGTTTTCCTGATGTAGATAGCGGGCTGGCCAGCGCGCCGTGTCTGTAGAAGTTGCCGTCCTCGAAGCTACTTCTTCGCCGCCACCGTGCTACCACCGCCGCTGCTGCCGCTGTTCCGGGGGGCCCAGCCTTTCTGCTGCTGCCGCCTGCGGTTGCTGTCACAGCCGGGACCGAAAAGAAGCGCCAACGAGGTTCGAGGAGAGGAGCGCTGGCGGCGGGCCTCGCTGATAGTGACTCCACAGTCTCACCTGCCGCAGCTGCTGCTCGCTGGACGTCACCTTGCTTCTCCTCTCTATCTCTTTTTGCTCTTTCCGAAATTCTTTCGATGCGTTTTTTTCTTTTTTTGTTACCGTACCGCCCAACGCGAAACCTCGGATGCGCGGCCGGCGGGACGCGAGCGTGTCGCCCCCGATGTCCAGACCGGGAATTAACATCGCCGAGCGCTCCGATAAGCGACAACCGAATTTCGCAGATACGACACCAGGTAGCGGAAGATTGCGGACGCGCAGGGAGTCCACTCCAGAGTCGCGTGGAACGAGCCCGATAAAGAGAGGACGGGCACGTCGTCTCTCCTTTTGTTACTTGTTCCCGGTACCCGATGTCTTGCCGCATGCTCCTGTCGGACAAGAGAGAGAGAGAAAAAGAAAAGCAAGAGCGGCACCAGCAAGCCTCAGAGCGTGCCTGAGATAAATGTTTATCACGGGCTGTTCGTATACTACTTGCGTGCCGTCCACCGTTCGTGTGTCGTGGACGTGCCCAATTAGCATCCTATGCAAAACCCGCTCGCGATACCGCGTTCTGCAGGAGTTTTTGCAGTCAGAACTGGTTTTCTGTAGGGAAAGGTCGAGGTCTTATTTATCGTTACTCTCTTTTTCTTTTTGCCCCGTTATCGTCAACTACCTTGTTGCGTCGTGTGTCCCATATCCGCACTTTTATAGCTTCCGCCCGTATCGCTGTGCCATTACGCTTGACAGTCGGTATTGAAAGGCTGCTGCTGCTTAGGTCCTTTCCTGTCTAGGGATGGTCGGTTAATACTTTTTTTGTTCGATTAACGATTATCATTCATCATTTTAGCGTTTAATCGATTAATCGCTTTCCATCGAGTTTTTTTATCGATTTATTGATTAACTGAAGTTCTTGCCGGGAACTTTTAGAAAAGTTGAAACACGGTTATCTACTTTTGTAGGAATCAATTTTAATGTTCGAGATGCGGAACCAAGTTAGAAATACGAGTGTATGAATTTTGATAGAGAATAATCTTTGTTAAAGATTAGATAAAGTTGGCATTAGTGCTCTTTGAAGAGACAAATAAGGTGGCACTTAGAGTAGAATTAAACATATATGGCACTAGTCAATCACTGTACAGTAGAGTTAAACAAGAAAATTACTGGTTCAGGATTTCAAGCCACATATTCTTTTCTATAGAGCGAAGGTATGTCAACTGGCTTGGATGCTTGAGTGAAACCGACGCCTTCTTTGGATGGCCGCACAACCAGCACGCGATAATAGATTTAGAATAGAAGCTACGGATTTGCTGGATTCGACATGAACTCCACCGTTATGTCAAATACGTGCTCCTTACCGGTGCGAATGCTGTGCCAAGGTCTTTAGTGAACTGGCAGTGACACTGCAATCAACGACTGGGTTGCTATAGCGTACCTTGAGTTGCGAGAGCATTTCTAGCTTCCAGCTTCGGACGACGTGTGCGGTGAGGGGTGTTACGGTCGGCATGCGGGGGCTCGCGATCTTCGGAGAAGCGACATCCGAACCCTTCCCAGCCCGCTGCGACGACTCGCCTTGTAAAGACAACAATGCGCCGCCTCAACAGCCAAACGGCGCCGGCATGTCTAGCCACGTTCGGCGGGCCGAGTATTGTTAGTCTATTCGCTGTCGCTTTCCCGGTTTGCTTGGAGCGAGAGAACTCCTGGAAATGAATGTTTTGCGATGCTTTCTCGCGGGCCCCAAGAGTCGTCACAGTCAACGGACAGACGCGGCGGCCACAGACTGCGGGGTCAGCTCTGGGAACAAGAGGCGCCTGCTCGGGTCAAGACCTCTGTCTAAGAGAACCCTCTCACCTCGGTGTGATCAGTGAAACCAAAGTGCGGAAGTGAGTGTGTGAACCCTCCCCCTCAAAGGCGGGTCGACGACGATGACTCTGGACGCTTCCATTGGTCGAAGGATGAACGGCAGTTTTCCCTCACCTAGGGATCTAGGGAGGACAGAGTGTTTTTAAGCAGCCATTTCCGGCTCTTAGGTGTGCATTCTCTCTCAGTCATGTTAGTCTGATGAAGTGTAACGTTCCCCACCCTTCATGTAGATATTGCAAATAAATCTCATATTCCTCGTTCTCGATGAGAACAAGTCACTCCCTTCAACAACGTCCTCAGCGTGGATGAGTCGGACGACGGCATGGGCCAGCTACCATTTATTTCATGCCCAGCCCCAATCCTTACAGGGGTGAAGAGAGGGGAAGCGCTGGGCTCGGCATCACTCACAACTCGTAAAAACAGTCGACAGTCGTTTTACCTAGAGCCGCAGAATCACTGCTCGTGCTCCGCCATTCAAGTGCGATATAAAAATTTTGAGCCACTCCTGTCAAACTTTAGGAAACGATTGATCGAACAGTTCTAATCGATTAAGTCGATTAAATGAAAGGTGGGCATCGATGAAGATTACTCGTATTGCGGGGTACCGTTAATCGATTAATCGTTCATCGATGTTACCAACCCTTTTCCTACCGGTCTCTTTTCTCCCTTCCCTGGCTTTACTACAAGACACTTTACTACTTTGACACGTAATGCGTTAGCATTACGAATGTCAAAGCGGGAAAAAGTGTATGTATGTGAAACGTGGGTAGCCGGTCACGTGATATATATATATATATACATTCATTTGGGCTAGATGGTGCATACTTGAATTAGGAATGAACAGCGCCAACTAAGACGATCACAAGTGGGGGGAACGACACAGGACAAGCGCCAACTTCATCTATCTTTATTCACCGAAAAATCAGCAAATATAAGGGAAAAGACAGACATGCGCGCAATGACCATCATGCGTCATCTGCCAAACCGTTCCAGATAGGGCATTTCGCTTTTGAAGAGGGTCACGGAAGTATCAATAACACAGTTTTTTCCTTTTTTCTTTATACGGAATGCTTCTAAAACCTCACGTGCCTTTGTTTCCCTACTTCTGCCAAGAATCTTTATCTCTCCGAACCGTGGTTCACACTTCCTGCAGTACTGGCATTGTTTTTGTGGCGAATGTTCTGCCGCTTGGTGACACGCAGTGCAAGTTGCGCAATGTTGCGAAAGATGCGCACCTGCTTCTTTCAGCGACCTCACATGTTCAGCAGCACGGTCGTTCACGCATCTGCCCGTTTGGCCCACATAGGTTTTCCCGCACGTCAAAGGTATTTCATATACCACACCGGTGCAGCACTTTACAAACTGCTTTCCATGTTTTTTGGTGCAGTTGCTCCTCGTACCCTGGCTCGCGGCGCAGAGCTGAGCTTGTTTTTCGAGGAGCCGAAAACACGAATAAAATAAACACGAAAATAAATAAAAAAAATAATACGCAGAGCGAGGTGCCAATTGAAGAGAAACGCAGCAACGGGCGGGAGGCGATCGGGCAACGTGATGAAATCCGTTTGAAAGCACAGCCTCGTGCCGGGTAAGACAAGACGCGCGCAATCCGAGATTGCTGGCAGAGCCACTCGTACTGTGCAGTCGAGATAATTAAATTAGGCCGTCGATGAGGATTGCAATTATGCTGGTAGCAAATGACGCGTTCGTGCCGTGCCATTCGTTGACACGGATATACATGCGGGCGCTTAACTCTCAAAACGCTGCGACTCGTCTGACCTTTTTTTTTTTGCTTTGTTTTGTGTTTGTCTACTGCTCCAGGAAATGCGTGGAAAAGTGGGCAGCAACAAAACCATCAGCACGCGAAGGTGTAACTTCGGACTGTTCCTTGTTTGCGCAAGCTTTCCCCGCAACCTGTCCGAAAAGATAGTGACGGGACAGCCTTTGTATGCAGCCACGGGCTTTTCGAACCGGGCATGTTTGTCGGCAGTGGAAATGAGTGCAAGCCTATAGAACAACAGCACTCGCGCAAGCCACACGAAAAACGCCCATCAGCTTGTTGCGAGAAGAAAGGTGCAAGCTGTGTACACACGCTCCTGCAATGGTACATGTCGGGAAATGCTGTTTGCACTGCAGCAATATACGTCCCCATGAGGAGAGGTACATCATGGAAGCCGGAGGAGCCAATTGCGACAGGGCTGGTTGCTGAGGTTCACGTATTTATTTCTGAATGCCTCGATCTCAGAGAGGTCATACAGGAGGGGTGGTACCTAACAAAATTGTTTCATACAGTAAGCGCGAAACACACGAAAAAAAAAGAAGATGTACTGCGCATAAAAAAAAACGAATAACAATTTGTTACAGTCGAAGGGTGAAAAATCAATAAGTAACAAAATAGGTTCCTAAGCAAGAAGGCAGAACGAAACCATAAATGACACTGCCGACTAAAAAAATGATGTCGTGGCCTGCAGGGTACATCAGCTAACTATACAGGATGCTCAAAATGAAGTTGTATGGTTTGCTTAAAGTTAGGCACTGGTAGGCACGCGAAGATCACCTGTGCAAGTAAGTTATGTGGCCGGGGGGAACACAAAGTGAGATGATAATTATCGCTGTCAGCAGCCCAATGAACTAAAATTAGTTCATTGGGCTGCTAAAACTTCTAAAACTCCCAAAACTAAAATGAACTACAGTAAGTGGTGTAGGGGTTGGAGGACGGACTTCGGGATGAAAACCAAACTTGGGAGGATTTATTCTACATTATGTACAGGGAGGTGAGAGACAAGTATCAGTCGTACAGTCATTACGGGCCGGCAGCAACTCGGACGCTGCGGCCCGCGGATGTGAATCAGGGAATCAGGGCATGTCCCAGAATCCTCAGGTCTCTCTGGAAGGCTTCTTATAAACCCTTCGAGCACTGCAAGTCACGTCATGTTTGACCAATGGGAGAGTCCGCTCCGATGACGCCACTTTCAGCCAATGGTAGGCGCCCGTGTCGCGGTGTCACACCTGGCGGCTCTCTGCGGTCTTGCCTCGCAGACTGGCAATGCACTTCTAACGAGGAGAAGGGGAGGGCTGCTCATGCTCCATTGTCGGATGCCCACCTGCTAATCCCGGCGGCGCACGAACTTGTTGGCACGTGAACTTGTTGCCTTAAACTTGTTTGCTCGGCCGCTCCTCTGGAATGCGCTTTCCTGCTTCTGCATTCCTCAATTAGCTGTGCTGCAATCCGATGTGGTCTGGGGAACTCGAAGTAATCGCAGGAAACAGCTCCATATCTAACAGTGGATATGTTTGTACTGAAAAGGTAGAGGCAGTCGTGTTTTTACACAGTATCAGTTGGAAGAGTTCTTCTAGCACGTCTGTGCTCCGAGATATCCGACTCCAGATTTTAATTGTCATTCGCATGATTACGCAGACAAGAGAATGAGGATCCGCGCAAAGCTCCTCCCTGCATGTGACGCGACTATTGTGTGCGGCGTTAAGTCTGACAATGGGGCGGAGGCATTGGCAAAGATGATAACTATGCCCCTTCCCTTCTCGGCTGTCGAAATGAAAAACCCAAGAACCCGGAACCACTGTCGTAACACACGACCGAGCAGCCTGTTACCACGGGGGCAGCTGCCATGCCGAGACAATGGAGCGAGCGGAGAAGCCGGAGGGAAGTGCGCGTTCGTAATGGTGACTATAGACGAGCGGGCACGGTACTTCCCTGGGCTACGCAAACGAAATGACTGCTGATTTCTAAGTATTGTAAGTTTCGTAGAAGTGCAGGAGCCACAATTCCACGGCACACCACGCTGTCATATCTTGGTTTCGCCAGCCGAGAGGGGAAGGGAAACAGTTATCATCATTGCCTACATGCCTCCGCCCAGTTGTCAAACTAAACGCCACACGCAACAGCCGTGCCACATCGGGGAGGAGTTTTGCGCCGATCATCACTTTCTTGCGTGCGTAAATCTTGCCAGATCAGGCCCAGAACCCAAAATTAATACACCAAAAATAGCCAGCATACTTTCCGGAAGGGAGCAGTGGGAGACTTGGCTCGCCAGCGAGGATCGGGAGATGCAACTGTAGCGCTCCTCGACCAAGCACTGCGGACCGCTCAAGCCAGCGGGGCCCTGGACTAGGGGCTCCACCCACTCGCTTTCTGCATTTTTTTTCTTTTAAATAAACGTTTTGATATATATAATCATGCGAACAACAATCGAAATCTGGAGTCGGATATATCTCGGACCACAGACATTCTTGAAGAATTCTTCCAAGTGAGATTGTCTAGAAAAATGACTGCAGCTCCAACTTTTCAATACAAACATACCCGCTTACTGCAGTCAATAAAAAGTAAATTATTAAATTTTAGTTAATTGGGCTGCTGACGGCGGTAATTACAATCTCACTTTATGCCTCCTGGCCACACAACTTATTTGCACAGGTGGTCATCGCGCCCCTTCCAGTACCTAACTTTAAGAAAACCATAAAGCTTAATTTTGAACGCCCGGTTAGCGCAGGTTTTGAAATGTTCGGGTGCTCTGTAGGAGTACGCACGCGACTAATATAGCCTGTAGTCAGCCACTTTAGGGGCAAACGCTACAATTTTTTTTGTGTGTGTTCTCTTTAGTTGCATAATCAGTCAAGGTTATTTCAATCGAATCCGAGTCTCATTTAGAGACACACTCCCAATGTGCAAATTGCAGTGTGCTCTAGGAAACGTCCGATTCACATTCAGCAGTACATTCGTGCATGTTACGCAGTCATTTTTTTTCGCCTCACAAAGAAAGCCAGCGAATTATGAAAATGCCCACGTGAATATGTCAGCATGTAACTGGTGCATGCTAACGTTATTTAATCCCTCGCTAACCCCGCGGGCATTCTTAGCGCAGAACTATAAAGCGTCCAGCTGCTGCGCTTGTGGAATCCGCACAGCGTCGCAGAAATTTAAAATAATATTTAATATCGGAGAGCGGCATAAAAAGGCTAGATAAACAGATAATTACACACATACAATGACTCAAGTAGGCTAGCTGAGAACTCTAACCGCATTAAAATAAGAGGAGGAATAAAGTGAAGCCTTCAACTGGCAGATATATAGCACGACCGAAGACCTTTTATTTCACAGACCCTTTTCGTTTTATGAAGTATAGGTTATAGAAGTCAACAGACACGCTCATCTGGCCAACCTCTACGGCTCCATCGACTTACTTTACTCTATCTACTTTACTTTACTCCATCGACTTACTTAAGGTGCGCACTAACTTTAAACTGATAAAACATATTCTTCTTAGAGGCTGTTCTCACTCATCTGTCGGAGAAGGGTCCGTTATACCAGCGGAGAAAACGGGTGCCAAGCTTGCTTTTTTGTTTTAATCTTTGCTGCGAAGCATCAGCGCCGGTCTATGGCAGCGTTACGTCACGTGATCAACACCGCTCACGCAAGGAATGTCGCTGGAGAGGCCTATACCTTTCGGCGCGGGCACTTTTGCCTTCGTCTTCGAGTTGCTGCCCCGGCGAAGGCGCGTTCCTTTGATTCGCCGCGCGATGGCGAAGTGGCTACGGCGTAAGCTCTGCTGAGCACGAGGTCGCGGGTTCGAGCCCGACCGCGCGCGGCCACATTCCGATGGGCGGGTGGGGGGTGGAACGCAAATACGCTTCTGTATACCGTGCGTCGTTCAGCACGTTCGAGAAGCCCGCGAGTGGTCAAAGTTAATCCGGAGTCCCCCACTACATACCCAGCGCGTGCCTCACAATCAGATCGTGGTTCGGGCAAACCTAAAACCACAAAATTTAATCTTGAACAGAGCTCGAAGGAGTGAGACACTCGGAGAGAGAGAGAGAGAGAGAAACAACTTTACTGGTGCATTATGAACTGAAACGCGTTAAGCGTCTGATGGGGTGGCTCCCTCTTCGCGGGCTCCATATGCTTCCAGGGCCGCCTGGCCCCTGTGGATCAGTCGGAGCTGGTCTTCCAGGGCGGAGCTGGACAGCATGATCTCCCATCGCTCGGAAAGAGTGGGGATAGCAGGGGGGTTAGTTATGGGTATAGGTGGGGGGTGGTCTATGGAAAAATTGCACTCTCCTATGACGTGCCGAAGGGTGCCTAATGCATTGCAGTGAGGACATGTGTTCTTATATCTCTCTGGGTACATTTTGTTCTGGAGGCAGGGGTGGGGAAAGGATCCTGCCTGGATTTGCCTGTATATTGTTTGTTCGGCTCTGGTCAAGGAGTGGTGGGGGTGCGGGAATGTCTTCCTGCCGTCCCTGTAATATCTGACTATATCTCTGTAATTTGTGATGGGTTGCCATCCCCTTGCCTCCTCCTCGTTGGCCCGGGAGTTTAGCGCTCGGGCCTGTTGATGAGCATATTCATTGCCCTCAACTAAGGAGTGAGCTGGGACCCAAACTAATTCGATTGCTTGTTTAGGAGGCGTAGCTTTACCAAGAATTTTTAGTGCCCCAAGGGACACCCAGCCAGATCTGTAGTTCTTGTATGCAGCTTGTGAGTCCGTGACGATCTTGGTGACGTTTGGTTGCAGGAGTGCGAGAGCTATCGCTGCTTCTTCTGCTTCCTCCGAAGACGGAGTGTAGATTGATGCGCAGGTGACCAGCTTCTCTAGCCCGGTGACCACGACTGTTGCCCTCGTGGAGCGTTTCGATAGAGAGGCGTCTGTATATAAAACAGTGTCGTCTTCCTCCAGGGTCCTGGAGATGGCTCTTGCGCGGGCGTCGCGTCGTCCGGCATGCCTTGTGGGGTTCATGTTGCGTGGTAGTGGTTTGCATTCCAACTTCTCACTCAACTTTTCGGGTAATTGGTCGTGGCGGGTGTAGTGCGATTCTTGCCATCCTAGCTTGCGGAGGACGCTTCTGCCCGCCTTGGTCTGGCTAAGGCGTACCCTTTGATTGGATAGGTGGGCTTCTACGAGCTCGGCTACTGTGTTGTGGACTCCCATTTGAAGTAATTTTGTCGTGGATGAATTTATGGGAATACCCAGGGCCTGCTTCGTGGCTTTCCTGATTATTGCGTCAAGTAGTGAGACGTCCTTCTTGAGGAGCTGCAGGTACGGCGCCGCGTAGACGATTCGTGATATAACAAAGGCCTCAACGAGGCGCAAGGTGTCCGATTCCTTCAGACCCCTCCACCTGTTGGCCACTCGTCTGATCATGTTCAAGATTTGGTCTGACGTGAGCTTCATTTTTCTAATCATGGCTGTTGCCTTGCCGTCTGCCTGGATCAGGAGGCCCAGGATCCTGAGTTGTGGTACCGGGAGGATCCGGTTCCCTTCCAAAGTGATTTCTATATTTTCTGCTTGTGTACGTGATGCACGTGGTCTGACAATGGTCAGCTCCGATTTTTGAGGCGAACAGCAAAGGCCACATGTCTTCACATAGCTGTTGATCGTGTCAGCCGCTTTTTGGAGCGTGTTTTCTATCCAGCCATCCGACCCTGCCCTCGCAGTCCAGAGGGTGATGTCGTCGGCATATAATGCATGGCCCAGACCATCTATTGATTCGAGAAGCTTGGGCAACGGCAGGAGAGCCATGTTAAATAAGAGGGGGGAAAGGACCGAACCTTGAGGCGTTCCTCGATCCCCCAGGTAGATCGGTTGGGATGTCTCCTCTCCTATTCTGATCCTTGCCGTTCGGTTACGAAGAAAGTCTCGGATGTAGTTGTAAGTTTTCACTCCACAACCCGTGTTGCGCAGGTTGCGGAGGACACTTTCATGTGTGACGTTATCAAAGGCCCCTGTGAGGTCTAGCGCTAGTATCGCTCGCGGCGCCTGCTTCGTTGCTCGCTTAATTACCAGTTCGTTGAGTTGTACGAGAACATCCTGGGTGCCCAGGTGTTGCCTAAAGCCATACATTGTGAGACACTCGGAGAACGATAACCTCATCGTAAAAGAGTGACAAAATTAGCGCCAAGTTTGTCCGACGCAGCATGGTGAAGTCCATCACGACGTCAAAACACTGTGCTTGGAACGAAAGTAGGTGGTTTAAAGAGGAACGCTAATCTATAGGGGGAGAAAACTCCAGACTATTGGATATACCCGTGAAATGCAAGAATACTCTCACTAAATGACCGCTCAACCACTTTCAATAAGATTAGTGGAACTTAAGAAAGAAAACTACGTTCTACCGGCCGTCGGAAGCCGAATTTAGTTTCATGGGTTCCAATGTTTTACTAAAATTGACAAAAATAGGCAACATTAAAAAAAACTTGTAGCAGGAAGTTTACAAATACATAACTCAGTACTAAAAAAAGATCCCGCTGTTTATAAGCTGCATCTGCTCAAGCATATCTGAAGCAGACAAGTGTGATACGTGAATTCGTAGCTTACGTGTATGAAGTTACCGCAATGCCTAGGGGTTTTTGAAAAGATCCTGCTTACAAATCAGTGGTGTATAACAGAGTGGTGTAAGTGCACTACGTATGTTCTCTTTAGATGCCCTAATGCTAGACGCAGTTTGCACGATGGCGATATCGTTCTTTATGTCCGAGTTAAAAAGCTGTAAACATGATAGTTTTGTTTATTATGATGCAATTTTCATAACTATTTTAAATTGATAGCGTAATTTAAGCATCTAATTCATACAGTTGGCATATTCTGCCTTATTCTTTTAAATGCGGCAGACCTCATTAAATTCGGTGCACCTGTTGCCGAGAAAAACGATGTCTCCCGTTCTTGTATATTTAGATACGAGCTCCCAAGCAAAAGCGAAAGTCTGCACGTTTTCCTGCTCTCTCTCTCTCTCTCTTTGCGCGTTCTCATTGACAAGAGTTCGACAAAGCTCGTCTGGTCAGGTAGCATGTTACAAAAAGTGAGTTGAAGTCACTGACCAGGACAAAATTATTCTCAACAAGGAACCCGACTCAGTCCGAAAAGTAATAATAAATAATAGTAATGTTGACTTGGTCGCGGCGACCTCAATTTTTCACTTACTGTGTCAAGAAAGGTTAAGTTGTCATCGTGCCGACTAAGCACATTCCCGGGACAACTGGACATATTGTTTCAGTGAAATATTTACGTATCCAGCTTCGTAGTTTGCGTCTCTTTTCTGCGAGTAAATACTTCGGCCTGTAATGACAAACTAACCAGAATACGTCCGAAGACAAGCAAATTGTATCGGACGAGATCTTTCATATTTTTTCACGTATCGAACACGACTTCCTTCCAGCGCATATGCTGTTTTTCTCTTAATTAAATTAACAAAATTATGGGGTTTTACGTGCCAAAACCACTTTATGACTATGAGGCACGCCGTAGAGGGGGAGTCCGGAAATTTCAGCCACCTGGGGTTCTTTAACGTGCACCTAAATCTAAGTATCACGGGTGTTTTCGCATTTCGCCTCCATTGAAATGCGGCCGCCGTGGCCGGGATACGATCCCGCGACCTCGTGCTCAGCAGCCCAACACCATAGCCACTGAGCAACCACGGCGGGTTGTTTTTCTCTCTTGAAGCAGTCCAGGCTGTTCAGTATTCAGACTCCTGTCGATGTGTGCTTGATCCTTTTCGTCACTCTCCTTTTTTTTTCACGCTTCCTTTTAATTAAATCATTTTGAGCTGAAGTAGCATTACTTGTTATCAGTATATGGATGGATATACGGATTATCAGTATATGGATTATGTTCATCTCAAGCTCAGTGGATCTTTCAGGCAGAAAGCTATAGCCACAAAAACTGTGAGAACATCCATTGGAGATTACCCTGAGGTATGTACAGTCGCCCAAATCTTTAACTGGTGTGCGGGAGCGGCGACTTTTCCGGGCGTCAGCGCCGTATGACGCGGCGAGGCTGGAAACAGCCTAGTAGACGATGGGCCCAGCTGAGCGCGCTTTGTCCGCATGCGCTTAGCCTCAGACTGTTTCCAGCCTCGCCCCGTCAAACGGCGCTGACGCACGGAAAAGTCGCCACTCCCGCACACCAGTTAAAGATTTGGGCGACTGTACATGCTGCGCTGGGATAACAGACAGCACGAATGGGCATGATCACTTCAACCTTTTGCCGCGGAAGGAGCATATTCAACATTTATTTGAGCACGTTTGCCGACTAAAAATACCATAATTTTACCCCCAAAATGTGAGTTTCTTCCGGTAGGCGAATCATTCGCAGCAATAGCAAAGTACTGGACAGCTGCACAAATCAAGGTAGTTTTTAGGCCGTACAAATTGCAGCAAACATTGGCTTACTAGTTAAATTAGCGACCATGACGTGACTCGCACAGAGGAAAACAAATAAATATATTTCGTGACCATTCCTATACCTAGTCAAGCGTTGTTCGCATAGCTGGAGGCATTCAAATCAGACTATTATGTCACCGGCACGCCATCGCTTATGTAAAGCAAAAACTGCAGGCAGCAGGCGGAAAATTTAGGCGCTCCCCATTGAAGTTGTTCCACACAGAAGTAGGGCATGAAAAAAGTGACCCTAAATTCGGAAAACGATATGCACCGTTCTTCCACGCGAGCTTTTCTTTTTTTAATTTTTCTCTCTCTCTCTTTTTTTTTTACTGCTCATTTTCAGAGCAGCGCGGATCAACGCAAGGTGTGTTCCAGAAACCTGCGGCACGGTGACCGCTTTTGAAATGGGTATAAGATAAACCAGTTTTATCGTCGGCACATCCGTCGTCAAAAAAACGGAACGCCAACACGTCGAACTACTTCTCTTCAAACCAGGTATGCGCAGCAATCTTGTTCCGTGCAATAGGAAAGCCACAAATCTTGCGGATGCGGTTGTGAGCTCCGTCTCTTACATCAGCGGTGTTACTCGCGGAATCCGACGCGCGGGACACATTGCAGCACGATCGTTAACTTGGAGATTATTCGCTCTAAGGCACGTGTCCCAATCGCAGGATTGAAGCCTGGACCCAATGAAGTCCATATCGGTTTAGAAGAAATCACCTGATTAGCGCAAGGCCAGTTTAGAGATTACGTCCCCAATATCTGTAGCGAGATATAGATATTGAGGTCACAGTTAGCGTTTATCGGGACTCGATAGTTCCACAGCACGCTGATAAGCGTGGCCTTGCGAGATGCAACGAAGCAAGAACAGTCCATGTATGGGGGGAAGCTGAAACGCGTATAGCAGCTACCCTATACGCAGTGCCTATATGCCGCGTCTGGCTGAATCTACAACCACGGTGGGCATTAAAAGTGCGATATATGGTGCAAGGAGTGAACAATTCGAGGAGCAGGTTGCGGTAATTCGTTACGAATTGACGATTGTTGTCGTACTTATCAAGACATCCTGCAATAGTTGCATGCAGCTGCAGCGGATGTGAATGTGCGGTATAGTTGCCGAACTGGCAGAGACATCATGACGTGATTGAAAAGAAGAAAAAAGCTTGTCCGCCAAGTTGACCGAGACTTCACGTGGAGGTCACTCTATCTGCGACAACACGGTGAAGAGTGGCAGTGCGAAAATATGGCGTCGTGGCCCACTTAAGGAATGAACTCTGTTCGTAACGGAAACCGGCCGGTCTTTATGGGCTATAGTACACGAGTCGATAGCCGAGGCACTGGCTAATGACAAACATTCTTAGAAATACAAATCATATAATCATATAAATGTTGGCTCTTTCGGCAGTTACTCGAGGACGAGTGCTTGCGACGCTGAAGAGAAGGAATGAAGGAAGTGGTGTTACGGAACGTAAGCGTTGAGCATTAAAAAAAAAATTATATACGATTTCGTGGTTAACAGCTAGAAAAAGTTTCGTGTCCCATAGCATTTCTGTAAAACAACACACGATGCAATTTTTGTCCTGTTTGCAAAAGCGAATGACGCAGTTACTAATAATAAATTAACAATCGTAATCACAATGCAGATCCCCCAGTACAGTTGGGAAGCAGTATAGAGCTAAGCTGTGGCATCCACTACACCACTGCATGGCGCCCAGCCGCGGCGCGCGCCGTCTGTTCACTTGCCTGATGACGTCATCGTTTGCGCCAAGCGACCGGCTCCGCACCTCTCACCCTCCTCACCCCCCATCACGCTCCTCTCCATAGTAGAGACACCGCCATCGGCAATTACAGTTAAACCCATCGGACGCAACGAAGAAGCCTTCGCATTAGTAGCAGTATAGTAGTGGTGGTTGCGAGAGACAACTGCGAATGCATGGTGCGTTTAAAGAGCGAGTAACAGGAACGGTGGTCGTTTTCTGTTTTCTAATATTTTACAGACGCAATGAAGTGTGCGTGGTGTCTGCTCGCCATCTGCGTTCTTGCCGCTTTGAACGAATGCCTCGGTGAGTGCATAAAACTTCAGCAATTTGATACCATACGATGTTGACGTGGCGGACGCGAACCTTTTCTACCGCCAATTGTTACCTTTGCTGCTTTACCGGAGAGAATTTAGATTCAGGAAACTGGTATGGCACATGCGATATGGCGCTCGCAGACTCTGTAGTCTCGACTCCCTAGAATATGGTGCTAGAACTGCATTTGTCGAGCTACAAACACGTTTTATCCACCAACAAAGGGAGAATAGTGAAAGACAGAGGCATCGAAGGTTGAATGGAGAGTGGGAGGAAGTGGGGGCCGCGCTTTCCTTTTTTTACTTGCGATAGCAAGGTAATTATACTTAGCGGTTTGTGAATGCTCTTGTCTGCAGCCTTTTGCGTGTCATATGTCTAGTCACAGAAGGTACAGAAAACGCGGGAACAACGCAAAGGTGTGCGTGAACTGAAATCTCGAAGGCCATCATACACCGAATGCATTCCAGACGGCACCACGATACCACGTCATAGCAAACTAGGAAAAATCACTAAAACCTGGCTAGGGAAAATCCAACGTCCACCTCAATTTGCGATTGATGAGCAAGAGGACGTACTTCAGCGGCACCTTATGTAGGAGGAACCTGAAGTTGCTATCGCTATAGTCCTTTTAGTCGCACTTTCGTGTGAAAAGCCTTCAATTTATTTCATATTTTAATCACCCATCATAGACATGGAAAATGAGAAACGCAGGGAGTGAGGACACAGCTGCTCTTAACAGTGCTGACTAATATGAAGAGCTGAAGAGATAACACGCCTCTGATGCACGCGACACTGATAGCAATTCTGAATTCAGATTCCCTTATATCTGTAGTGACGCAAGACGCTTAGGTATGTGAGCGGAAGCGCAACAGTGATTAGGTTTTTAAGAACCAAAACCACATGTGAAGCTAACCCCCCTAATATTATATAATATTAATACTAATTAGTATAATATTATTACTAATATAACCCCCTCCCCCCCAAGGATGACTTAGAAGGCGAACACAAGTCATTTGCTCACCGGACGGGATACCGCGAACTATTTTAACGTTCATGCCCAAATTTCCATCGGGTGACACCGTTAAATGTCGGAGTACTTAAACCTACTGTCCAAGCGAGGCGAAGGTTGGCATTAATATACGAAGGCTTAAGCTGATAACCGATAACTTGGTAGAACAATATAAATCTCAGGCTGCATGAAGCTAACTTCCACAAGGGCACATCTCCACGTCGGGGCGAAGACAGGTTTGACGACGTTGCATTGTCGAAACCGTGGGTTGCAGCCCGAGATGTCCCTCGTTCGACCAGTGTACACTGTAAAATAATTTACACCCTTAAAAATGAAAAAGGGTGTAAATGTGTCTATAACTCACACCTCTAGGGTATCAGCTATACACTGTAATATAATTTACACCATAAAAAGTGAAAAATGGTGTAAATGTGTATATAACTCACACCCTTAGGATGTCCGTTCTATAGATAACACCCTGAGGGTGTGAGTTACAGACACATTTACACCTTTTTTTTTCACTTTTTAGGGTGTAAATAGTCTTACAGTGTATAATGTACACCCTAATGATGTTAGTTATATACACATTTACACCCTTATTCACTTTTTAGGGTGTAAATTATTTTACAGTGTAGATCACACTCTGAAGTCTGCCGTATACGATTAGATTGCAATGCGCCAGCGGAGAGACGTCAAGTGAAGGACGAGTCTAAAATGTGGTTGCGCTACAGAATGAAAATACTGCAACAGCGCAAATAATTTTTTTTTCTCTTCCAAATGGCACCATTTAACGACGGCTGTAATTTCTGCCGCTTTTGCAGGAGCCAATGGATTGAGACAGTGAGTACTGTTTTTGTTTTTTCTCCGAAGCGCCACATACACCCATTAACGAGTCTTTTACACCTTTCTGGTGCATTTTAGCACATGACGACGCACGCCGATCTCCATAATTATTTTGGGCTAATTCTGCATTTTTCCTTCGCGCCAAAACCATTATCTGATTACGAGGCGCGCCGCAGTGCGGGAATTCTTTATTAATTTTGACCTATTGGGGTTCTTTGAAGAGCACCTAAACCTAAGTACACACACTAGCGTTTTTGCATTCCACCCTCATCGAAATGTGGCTGGGTTCATACCCGCGAGCGTGAGTTCAGCAATGAAATCATGCGCGGATCCACGGGGATGCACGATGTCCTGACCCTCCCCCCCCCCCCCTCCCCCCCCCCTCCGTGAAATTTGTGTACGTGACAAATTAATGAAGTCCTTCTTCCCAGCTGTTACTGTTCTTTTGCTCTGTGGATACAAGATAGGTATGATGATCATTGAAGAGAACCCGTAAGCACGTAAAGAACTCATCACTATCATCATCAATCAACATCTCAAGGGCAGGTTTGAGATGGGTGATTGAAATGAGATGGCGACTGATTGAGATGGCTCCTAGAAAAAAAAAAGAATAAACTTGGATCCCCACTTGGCGCAACTTATGCATGGCATGTGCATATTGAAGAGAACCCGTAAGCATGTAAAGAACTCATCACTATCATCATCAATCACCATCTCAAAGGCAGGTTTGAGATGGGTGATTGAAATGAGATGGTGACTGATTGAGATGGCTCCTCGAAAAAAAAAAAAGAAAGCTTGGATCCCCGCCTGGGCGCAACTTATGCATGGCATGTGCATGGCGTTGCAACGAAGTAAGAAAAATTGAACTTTCACCATGCGACAATTTGCTTCGCCGCAGCAATGTCTTTCTTTCTTTTGGGGGGCGGGGGCACGGAAATGAAAAAGAAAACGCAAGGAAAGCGTGTTGGCCATAATCGAATGCCTACTTTGGGCACCTAATGCGGCTACCGAAGGAATATCGAAGAAATCGTGAGACGCTTGGTCCACAAAGAACCATAGGCATACTGCTCGGTATTCTACACCGGCGAGACAAAATTTTCCTGAGAGGTTGCGCTCAAGCGAACGCGTTGCAATCGAGCCCCTGCAATGATGGCGGCGAGCGACCATGCATTGTTTCTTTTTCTCGTCTGCTAGCCAGGGAGCGTCCAAAACTATTCCAGGCGAAAATCCACTAGGCCAGAGAAAAAAATTACCGACGATTACGTTACTTCCTAATGCGAAATTTGAGCGCAGCAAATAAGCTGTTTCACCTTTTCGATAGATTGAGGCAAAGAAATCGAGCAACACATGTATGCGCTATCACAGAATTTTTTTTTATTTTTCACACGTATTCCTTTAACAAAGACTCCACTAACAGTTCTTGACAGTCATGAAGGAAGCTTTGTGGTCGGAGAAATAGACTGATATATGTTCGACTTGGTACACCAATGCTTGATTCTCAAAGACGTTCACAAAGACGTTCACAACTGGGCCCTTAATGCCATATTGGCCTCCGCCGTGCATCAGTCGTCGCACTTGCATGAATGGGATTCGCGGAGATACGAGTCTTACACTCACCGCATTAAGTTGTGGAAGGTGCGCTGGCCTCGAGGGATATTTGTAACCGTTTGTTGTCGAAATAACAACCAAAACAAGCGCGAACGAGACCGACCCAACAGAACCAAACAGGCGCGGGCGAGAGCTGTGGCGCGAGCAGACGATAGTACGAAACGAGCGGATCGGCTGAGACCAGACCCGAGTGCGCATCGAGCCGTAAGGAGGGTCCGCATGACACCAGCATCGCGCGCGCACGTCACTGAAGGGGCCGCTCTCATTGGTCTCCGCCGCTCGCGTCCTTCGTCTCCCACTCCAGCGAAGGGGGGCGGAGCTGGTTACGAGGCCAACGCCGACGACGACGCGAAACCCAGGAACGGACGCCAAAGAGCTGCGCTCTAAAAACGATCGAACGCGCATCGAAGTGCACCGCACGATAGCCGGGGCAACACGAGAAAAACGCATGCGCTCTGGCCGGTTCCGGCAGCGCGCGGCAGCGTTGCCAGATTGGAAAGTCGGCACGACACCAGAAACTCGCTAAAATTTCCCCAGATTTCAGCAGAAAATAAAATTGCCTTAAAATGCACAAAAATGACCAAGAATTAACATTCGTCAAGCACTCATCTTATTATATATATAAAATCACGATGAGAAGCCTTTAATCATCCCTTGGAGCATCGTAGATGCCTGAACGAAACCTTCGTAGCATATCGTCTGTGATAGTGAACTTCACGCAACACCCCTCTCTGGAGGCCAACGTTGTGCGTATTAGTACAATGGAATCCAAAGTTTTCAGCGACATTTTGTTCCTGTACTTCGTCTTAACACGCGTGACCTGACTGAAGACACGCTCCACCACTGCATTCGACACTGGGCAAGAAAGACATGCCAGTGCATACAATGCAAGTTCCTGGTAGGGCTTTTCCCTCATGGCATTTTTAAACTTGAAAATTCTAGCCCAGAATGTTGCAGAATCCTCAGGAAGTTTCCCGTCGAAGACGGCCTGCGCAACAGGATTTGTGACACAGCGAAACGAGCGGAGTGTCAGCACGTGTGTTGGCTGGCCACTTGACGCATTGCCGGTGGCCCGGCGTTGCTCTTCCCGTGCTTCCCACGGTAAATTCATTCCTCCACTAGAACAGCCGGTGCCGTCTATTGAAACGACTTATAACTATACGTGCGTTGAAACCTAGCGCTAGCATCACACGCTAGCACAAACCTTAGCTACAGTAAGCTTTATATAGTTCACTGTACCCTAGCAGTAGCACAGCAACACAGGGATTTCATGAGGAATAAACAAACAAAAATATAGGCCTTAGAATCTTGGCGGCCGTAGGCGCTACCTAGTGTTCAAATGTTTGGATGAGCAGCGCGGGTAGACTGTAATTTCGGTAGAGTGGTTTTCCTCAGATATCCCCAGATTTTGTCTGGTGTAGTAGTTTGTTGGCCTGGCCACCGGGAGCGCTACATTTTCACCAGATTTCCGAAATCTGGTGGCCAATTTCACCAGATGGCAACGCTGGCGCGCGGGTAAACGAGAACGTCAACAACAACAAATAGGCTTAATGTGTCCTCGCGAATAAAAGTAAAAGTACAAAGATAAATAAGAGAGTAGTTACCTTTGGTGGCTTTAGCGTCTTGACACGGATGCTTTGGCGCAGGTGAAAAAAAAATGTTGATATTCTGTTCTTTGACATACCGGCACAAATCAACCACGTCAACGCTTCGTCTCGTGCATTGTCAACTTGTCTGGTAGGGTGTTGATTCGGCTTGTCTCGTTGTATGATCCGATGTACGACTTTAGGAAAGTCAATGCACCTTTGGCGTCAAATGTTTGTAACAACATTAAACCCACAAAATTCCGGATCTGAAAATCTAAAGCAGTGGAAATGGCAATGCACCTATCGCATCAAACGTTTAAGAAATTTATACCCATAAAGTTTCAGAATTGAAATCCATGCGCTCCGTAGATTCCGCGGCCTTCGCAATGTGCCACGACGAGCCCGTCGTCATCGAAACGCCCTTGAAACTTCGTTCTCGGATGGGGCCCCTTGCGTTACGATATGTGACTGCCGGTGCATGGGCGTTGCCGCGAAATCCAGCCCGATTTCGCAATGTTCGCGCTGAACACACTTTTCGAGCGTGAAAAGGACACTCTAGACAAAATCCAGCATGATTTCCGGCGCCGTGGGTTGTTTTGGTCGGCGGCGCACGACAGCATTTCGGGGGGGGGGGGGGGGGGCTTATGAGGCTTCAGCCCTTCCCCCCCCTCCCTCCTGGCTACGCCTCTGTTAAGATAACCACCGGTTGTCCAAATTTATCCGGAGTCCCCGGGACACTACGGCGTGCCTCATAATCAGACCGTGGTTTTGGCACGTAACACCTCATAATTATTTCCTTTTAACCGCGGAAACTCGCCGTCAAAGCGTTGGCGCGAGGAAACGCGGCAGCAGCAGCGAGCGAAGTGACATTCGTGCTGCCTATCGCTTCAACGTAAAGTGAGCGCCGAGAACACACGGCACGCTCAAAGCTACGAGCCACCGAAAGCACCTAGACTCTGGCCCCAACGCAAATCGCTCTCAGGATACGGCCACGCTACCGCGCGCAGCCACCACATGCGCAGTCGCAGCCGGAGTGGAACACCGCCCCACCCCCTCTCTCCCCTACCCTCGGTGCCTCGCGCACGATGGACCGAGATAATAATAATATATGGTGTTTTACGTGCCAAAACCACTTTCTGATTATGAGGCACGCCGTAGTGGAAGGCTCCGGAAATTTCGACCACCTGGGGTTCTTTAACGTGCACCTAAATCTAAGTACACAGGTGTTTTCGCATTTCGCCCCCATCGAAATGCGGCCGCCGTGGCCGGGATTCGATCCCGCGACCTCGTGCTCAGCAGCCTAACACCATAGCCACTGAGCAACCACGGCGGGTGATGGACCGAGACGGCGCGCTCCACTCGCACATGCAGCGTAGGACGTTCCGCCGTTGGAATTTATACGAAACCTCACGGCGACGGCGGAAATGCGCTAGGAGTGTCCATATAATTGCTATTGCAACAACAACAACAACAACAATAATAATAGATTCCTCACGCTACACTTGACGGATATGTCTGCGTCAGCATGAAGTGACCATCCTCTCAGATTCAATGATTCACACACAATAGGGTAAGCTCCTCTAGCCCAACCTTGGTCAGATATGGGTAGACAGCGAAGGAGTAGTTGGGGCAGGCATGACAAAATAGCTCGAGATTGACATCGGCTTTACATAGGTCAGTCGTCAGGGGGCCTACGTTGGGCCAATCACTGGCCAACGTTATGCACGGCATGACGAATTTTCGGATGGGTACAACCTGCTCAACAGTTTGTCTGAAATCAAAATAGTTTTTCCGTGAACTTGGACACCACATTTTTGATAAGTATTCAGTCCTAGGGTGGGCACGTGCACTGCAACACAGTCTATTTTTCTTGTGCCACAGGTAATGCTGATAATGCCAACTGCCGCCACGGAATCGTAGGTTCACCCGGTGAACTTCGTACTATGACTGACACACTCTGAAGAATAAAGGAATACGCATCTTAAAGACATACATACACGTATATGTTGCTGGTAAAAGAAGCAATATACCAGGTGTTTCTAGAAAGATATGAGCCAATTTTTAAAAATTGTCTTAGGCAGAAAGCACAATCCTAGTCCTTGAGTTGCATTGCTCAAATGCAGGGACACTATTTGCACAAGAAATCTAAATGTAGAAGTGATTAACAAAAATTCACTCACTAAGTTTTTAGCTAATTACCTTACATCAAAAAGCAATTTACTGTTTATAGCTGGGGAGTTCACAAGGCACACCACTTGAAATGAATCCTCAAGATAACACCAGCTTCGAGATTTTCAAAGTGTGTGGCGAAATACACTGCCGTTCCAGTTACTTCTGTGCGTTATGCATAAAAGTTTTTTGTTAAGTGAAACAACGGTGAATTTTTTAACGTAAGTTTGACGGCACATATTTATGCACAACACAAAGTGCTTTGTGTTGTCTTATGTGCCTTTCTGTGCGTTCGGTCATTCTGCCTGCACTACAACAAAGAAGATGCATGCCGTACCAACAAGCCCACATAGCTGCCCTTATTGAGCTTCTCTTCATTTGGAATATTCCTGACATCCATTGTTCAGAAACAACAGACTCACACCAGGTTTCGATTGCAATATTTTCTGGGCATCAGGCATGCACTTTAATGACACTGCATTTCTATTTATTGCAAGACAGCAGGGGGGGAGGGGGCGAGGATATTTTGTAAGTGGTCCACTTAGTAGGCATGAACATTTAACATGCTGCCAGAGTACTGATAGGCTGGGTAGGAAGGGGCGGGGGCTGTCTCCTTCTGACACATACCTTAGACCAGTCAGTCAGAACTTCAGCAACAGACGTTGTCTGGTGGTCCTTCCGTAGAGTGTTTTCATTTTATTTTCAATACTGTTAGACTTTTCAGGCTGTTACAGGGTGGGAAAAAGAACTACTTCTACAAAAAGCATTTCCAGCCTTTTTTGAAATTTGTTCAGAGAATTATGGTTTGCAAACACAACACAATCAAGACTGTTCCAAAATTTAAATAGGTTGTTATGTTGCTACAGGCGAGGTCGAAAATTTAAGTACATCAACTCTTCGGTGAGTAGGGCCAGACAGCTATGGTTTGTTCAAGTTGGGGCCACGGCACCAGCATGGCCTCCGTGATTCGGGTCGTGTGAGCTCAGAGGCTACAGTGCTGACACGAATTTGCCAGAGCTAACAAGTACATATATCAGTACAAGTGAGTGATCATATTGTAGTGTTTTCGCAATTAAACTCATAAGATAATCTGCAAAGGTTCAAAAACAAAAACTTGATTTGGAAATTAAACACTCTTTCTATGTGTCTATTGCGAGAATGTCCAGTAATGATTTATTTCTTATATTTACCACTACCTATAAAGGGAACATCAAGACCGAGCTGACGTTGCTTCAGGAAGGGCTGAAAAAGAAAAAGACGCAGAAGAACCTGATTCATCTGTTAGCGTAAGTAATGTTAACTGAATTTTGCAATTGCTTCATGGTGCCATGTTGGGAAGCACTAGTCGTTCCTTCCATTTTCCTAAATTCTTCTTTTACTGTTACCTTTCCATTCTCTTTCCAAAGTCCATATATCCTGCAGTATGAGTTTTCCCTTACAAGATTCAAAAGTTTACTGCCACAACCTGCTTGTTTCCCACACAGCTGGCACCAAACGAGATGCTACAAAAATTGGCTTAAAACCCAGTCATAACGAGCCTGTACACAAAAAGTAACTTCCAGTACCGAACCATTGGAACAGTACAAACATTACTAAATGTGTGGTACCATACGGGTGCACGAATGTCTTTGCAATTACTGATTGCTTTCTTTCTTTCCCTGTTTTTGCTCTGTTTGCAGGGTACCAAGGTGTCAATGACCGAAATCATTAGCTTCATCAAAGAGTTTGCCAGCAAGATGTCTGAAAGGAAATCTGGTGGTTAGGAAACATAGTCGCAAGAGTCCCATGCAGTGAAATATGCTGGTACACAGCACACTGTCTGCGCATCTACGACTTGCAAGATTTGCCTATACCCGCTCCATGTTTCTTACAGGTGCTCAAATATTAAAATTTCTTAACTGAATGGAATTTGAGTATCCAAGAAAAGCTGGGCTTCAATTATCTTATAAGAGTGCTGAAAGCTGGGTGAGTGGGCAGGTATTCATTATGAAACTGCAGCAAAGGTAACACACTGCACTTGTCTGTTACCATTGCTTTGTGTCTCATTTGTTGTGTGCACGCTGCAGTTTCATAATCAATTATTTTGTTCAATGCTGACCATTTCCCATGTATTATTCTAAATAAAAAAATGAAACAGCACTTGCAACATTAACAAGATGAAACAAAAATAATATTTCAGATACAATGAGCTACCATACAAGTAACTTATGGAGCAAACATCAGCCATTGGAATGACTGCAAGATATTGTGCGAGAATAGTATACTAACCCCCAAAATTAGCTGAGAAACGTGTGCCTCTGTGATGCAACAATGCCTCCCAAAGCATAGTTCTCTGGAGCAGTCATTGCCAACTACTGTATTTTCGTTTGTGCTACATAATTAAAGAGCATTTTAGGTGGCCTTGTAAAGCTGTTTGCCCAGGTGGGTTCTAATGACCATTCTGTAGTGAGCCAAAAAGGAGTGTTAGAAAATATTTAATGCACAGTTCTTGAATTGAATTCAAATTGAAGAATGGGCTATTCTGCTTGTGCTTGGAATGTCAAACATTTGCACAACTCCAGTGTTTAGTGTACATAGACCACACCAAAATCACAGTGCAGTACTTCCTCCAGCATTTCACTTTTCACCCATTACTACTGTTTTCCTGTGCCTGTAGAAAAGGGCTTACTACAATGGCATGGACACTGCACAAGGTGTGCTTACTCCTTGCTGCAAAGTACTGAGAGTGAAAGCGTTGGCCCTGTCAGAACTACAGGCGGCCTAGCCCATGGCTGAAACACACTACAAAGAAACAAGAAAGGCACAGAGTAAATGTGTTGCTTTCTTCCTACATGGTGTGACTGTGAGTAAATCCACCAAACAGGCACAGGCACAGACAGCAGGTTGTACAAGTAAGATAGAAAGAGACAGCGGTATTGTAGCGGCTGTTTCTTACTCGTATACTCCCACCATGTGATGAAATGCACCATCATCGTGTCAAGCTGCATTCAAGAAGTATTTGTTGTAAACTGTGCCCTACAGCTGCTCTTATGTTTTGCCTTTCTTATGTTTGTACTTTTGGGGAATGCGGACACTATTATGCGTTCATTGCATCCTTCACAGAGCTATAGTACTGTATCATACTGCAGCACTGCTAACATACATTGTTAAGCTAAAACAACAATGTCATGTGTTCACCCTCCCTTCATGCAGGGAACCTTGCATCATTTGTATTCGAGTTCTATTTTCCATACTGCGTTCTCTCATAAATAAAAAAAAAGTGTTATCTACTTCATCCATTTGTATTGAACTTCCTATATATGGCTAACACAAATTTTATAGGAGGGCCAAGATATACTTTACTTCAATACCTCTTGCAACATACATATTGTGTTCTTTGTATAGTACTTGTCTCGAAATAAACGATCAAATTGCAGAATCGTGTCTTATGCTGCTTTTTTCATTGCAAAGTTTAGCTGAAGGACGTTCAGACGTACTTGGTGTGAAAGAAATTTCAGGGTTGAAGGTTGCGTTTGAAATCCTCGGATGGTGTTCTAACTGTATGCGTGTACGACGCAGCACGCAAGGAAACTCCTGCAGGGCAGAAGGAACAGCCTCCTTGCAGCTACCAGACATCGCACCTCAACGGTGCCCGAGATGAGACCGACAGGAATCCAAGGAAACCAATGGCATTATTCAGTGTCCAGTGAAATAGTGGATAACGATAGCTAGACATTTGCTACCCAAACCCAATCACACACACAACAGCTCAGCAAGAACACTACTGTGCTGATAGTGTGCATACATGCAATACTCACGAAAGCAGTGGAAGGCAGAACGCTGCCACTTGCTTCAACAAACCCCCCCCCCCAACCCCCCCCAACGATCAACCATATCGTTGATGGTGCATCCACTTTGCTTTGTTGTACGTGCAGCCAAACTACTCCACATCTCTGGAGACTCTCTACCCTTCCATGCACGAGCTGCATAAGTGGCGTCAGCAAGACAGTACAATGCCGCTGCCAACGTGAATGCGCCTCAAGCACATTCACATCGGCGATGTATAATTGTTATGGCAAAACAAAGGAGAGGGAGGGTGGGGGATTGCAGTTGGGGGATAACTGGGGGTGGAGGACTAGGGAGCAGCTGAGTGAATTGTGAGCTTTAATGTACCAAAACTACACAGCGAGTTATCAGGGACGCTGTAGTGGAGGGCACCGGAAAAAGTTTGATCACCCGAGGTTTCTTAAAAGGGACTCTAAAGAGAAAAACTATTCGAGTCCTATTAGCAAGTAAGTTAGCCTTTTACAACACATACACACCCACACACACAAAAAAACCCGCTCAGTTTGGGATGAGGCATGGTAAGCCAAAAACGACACGAAAACGAAAGATGGGAGGCGACAGCACCTTAATGTTCCCGTATGGGCTCGCAGAAACATCAGAAATTTTTGAGGGCATCTGCTCATGCCTAACCAATTTTGTGTCGGCAAGGCCAACTGGAATCTTTTTTTAAGACAGCCAAGCACATATTCTACAAGTTTCAAGGCCTTTTACTGCAAACTGCCCAAATACAAAAACAATACTTTCCAATCCTTGATGTCACACCAATGTACTGGTGCCAGGGTTTTGGTAAAAAGAATAGAAGTTGGACCTTCATTTTCTATTTTAATAATCAATATATTCCAGCAAAAATGACGAAAATGGAGTTTTGGAAGCATATATTATCAGTCTAAAGTGGTTTAATTTTTTTTTGTGTCCCCCTTAACTAGTGTCTAAAACACAGTGCATTAACATTTCTGCATTCCGCCCTCATAAGAATGCAGCTATTGAGACCGGGAATTGAACCCATAGCTTTGTGCATAGCAGCGCAACACTATAGCCACTGAGGGAAGCCTGCACTGAGGTGGGCCAACTTGTTCAGACAATTATTCGAATCAGCAGAATTGCTATATAGACTTCCGTTAATTTGACTCCAGTTAACTCGACACCGACCGAAGTTCTTGGCCGGGCCCAATGCCATTTCTAAGGGACCAGAATTTCCTTATTTCCATCCTGAAATTGGCCTTCGATGGATAACGTGAACTTGGCTGGTCAACACGCATGCACCCGACACCGATAATGGTGACTCCAATAGCAGCAGCATCTGTCTAGGCAACACTTAGGGTACAATGAATACGTCCAACAGACGTCATCTCACATGGTAAAAGCATATTATTGGGTTGCCTTAGGAAGATTTTAAAGCAAGTGATAGCTGGCCAATAGTATTACCACAGTATACACCCGAATCTACCACGTGCCTTTTCTTTTTCTATAATGAAAGTTCACTCGAGAACTGCTTAGCGGTGCAATCCAATACAAAACCAAAACTGCGTTTCAACAGCCTACTGTGAGAGCCAGCCTAGCCAGTGTCATCGGCATTGCCGTCACACAATGGCGACTATAGATGACATAAAGCTTCCTACAATAATTACTACAGGGAACTGTAGCGCTGCAATCGTTCAGCCAAAATGGGAACGATAGGTAGCACAAGGATCTGTTTGATCTTTGTGCTTGTGGATTCAAACATTCTTGTGACGTTGTTTATAATGCTTCATCTGCCTTCATTGTCCTAAATTTCAGAGCAACCTGTACTTTTTTATTGGCAGAGACTCTGAAAACAAAAACAAACACTACTACTAGAAGTGGTTCAGCGTGTCGGGGTGGTCAAAACAATCGCGTCAAGCGTGTCAACGCGCTGGCTTGCACCCACGAGAAATTCGTAAGGGTGTTCTATGCTGCTTGTCGATGTGCGAGCCTGTGGTGTAATGGTTTCAACATGGTGCTTTTGCGCTAGAGGTTCTGCGCTAGAATCTTGCTGCCAGACAACTTTAGCAATGTTTATTCAATTATTTATTACAAGGCACTTTGATGAAAATGATGACTTTACAAAGTCACGAAGCCGTCTGAAGCCAGAAGGACGAAGTCTAGGCAAATCCCTGCGCTGCCCATCATTCCCATGCTGGCTGACCCGCTTGCAGCTCCTGTAGACGGTAGCGCCAGAGTGCCTTCTCGCAATTATTCTACGAAACTCTATGATGAATGGCAACCATGGTGCAAGGAGGACAGGTGCTCCGATGAGCACTGGAATGTTCGGTTACACCAAGCTCTGCCACAAGGGGCAGCACATATCTTGGAGGCCAGTCACTGCACCATTACTATCGCAGGAAGTGTAGCCATGGTTACACTGTGGCACGAAGCACTTATCAATTGGTGCGAAGTCGTTGCTGGTATAACATGTTTTGACAGGCATACTATGTACCGTATTTATCTGAATCTAGGCCGATAGCTTCTTTCTTTTCCTTTTCTTCAAATAATAATTTACCAAATTCTAGGGTTAGCCTTGATTTGAGGAGTTTAAAAAACGCGCCAGTTTTTAATTGAAGTTGGTAAATATGGTGCATAGCTGGCGCCACCTAGAAAAGTCGGTACGGCAGCCACTGCTAGTCGCGCCAGTAGCCAACTGAAGTACACGAGCAACATTGCCACTTTGACCTCTGTCGCATCGGCACGTGATGTGGCATTATCGTAACGGCACCAAACAGGCAATGCTGCTATGTTGCTGCTTTCAAATGAAAAGTTGTGCTAGCCGTAGAGGCATCGTGAAAAGTTCAAGCCTGGTGGGACATTGGCATCGATGGGAAAAATGTTTGTCGTCGGAGGGAGCAACAGGAGACGCTTATTGCATGCACTGGCTGCAACGAGTTGACAGCGTTTAAGGAAGATAGCGACGTAGAATGAGCTCGCTCGGCATGTTCATATTGAATAAGTGCAGTTTTCATTTTATGAATGCTGTCCTCGCTTTTTTGTTCGGCCTACATTCAAGCTAAGTTTTTATAACATTTTCTTTCTGGCATCAGACTTTCGGGGGTCGGCTCTTAGAATTGGGGCCGGCCTAGATTCGAGTAAATACGGTGCTAATTAGAGCTGCATCTAGAACCACAATCATTAGTAAGGAAAACATGGGGAAGGCGGGAGATGGAAATTCAAGACGATGAGTAATACGAGGACACGGTGAAAGCAGGAAGCAACGTTTCAACAAGTGGACTTGTCTTCTTCATTAGTAAGGAGTTAGCTAGGGCTATAAAGACTGAACAGCAGAATGCTTGAAACCAATTTTCCTTACTTAGGGTCCTTTAACAAGCAGGTGGTGCACAATTATTTTTTAGTATTTGACATCGCAAAACATTATCCTTCAATTAACTGAATCAATTTTGTTCGAAATGAAAAACAAATTATAGAAAAGTGTAGTGAAGTTTTCTACTGTAGACAACAGTGACCATTTTTATCATGTTTATTTGTGAACAAAGAAAAAAAAATAATAACTGACGTTAAACTGATGCTCTCAACTTTAAACCTCACTCTTGTGAAGTCGGCTTCACAGTGATGCCTCGTCGAATCTGGCCCCAACCGATCAACCTGAAATGATATGAATACAATAAGTGGGTTGCTACAAATTCAACACTGTAACAAAAGCCATTGCAATAAAAGTGCAACATTAACAGTAAGCGTCAAGCAGAACAACAAGCAGAACAGCAACAAGACGGCATGTGTACTTATTGACGCATAATGAACCAGCTTATTACAATACGTAAATCCTTATTAAGCATCAAGCAAGAACCAGATCAAGGAGGAAAATATCGTTTTTGTGCTGGGAAACTCCTAACTTCAGCATCTGCAAAGCCTAATCTAAACAGCATTAAGGGGGGAGGTGGGGATCGGAACTAACTTTCTTGTTTCTTGACAGAAAGGGCTGAAATTTGGCACACACACTGCATATTGCTAGAAAGAGACAAATCTAAAATTTCATAAAGATATCTTCATTAGTTTTTGTTTTATAAGAATTTATAAGTTCCTTGCTTGTGGAAAGCCTGGCACAGTAACGAAACATGATAGGAAGCTGGGAATACTGTGCATGTTTGCCCAAATGTCTAATCTACATCAAGACAGTGTTCGATTTTTTTTTTGGTGCACTAATAATTTTTTGTTCAACATAACACGCACCTCACTGTGCTTCACTGCATGGAGCCATGTAGTTATTGTGAATATAATTAAATAACGGAAAGATAAAGAAACATATTAAGACTGTCTTTAAATACAGCACAGCTTATGGATCACAGCAAAACAAACTGGATCAAAATCGGTCCAGCCATTGTTGCGCTATGCTTTCCACGAGCGAGGTCATTGACAAAAAAAAACGCAATAGAGAAAACGGGCTGCAAAGTTTTGAAAGCACTGCAAATTTATTAAAAAGCACCAGGGCTGTAATATTTTGATTCATTGCTGCCAGGCATCTTCTTGCACCTTTGCTTCTTTGTTTGGTGGGCTTTGGATGCCTTCTTCAGGCGTTCCTTATCCTTTTCTTGAGCCCTCTGGACGGCAAGGGTACCAGGACGTACACCCAAGGTAGCACACATTTCCGAGTAAGCTCTTTGGCTCCCTGAATTATATTTCAAAATTGCCTCGTTCACTGCTGTCTCTACCGCAAAACGTGAGGCATGCTCATCCTTTGACAATGTTGACCAAATAACTGAGTGCAAGCTTTCAGCTGCATTCTGGGTCCTTCCACCCTTGCAGCGCTCCAGCAAGTGGACGTCTGAAAGACGTTGATACAGAGGCAGCATGGCTTGGGAAACTCTGCTCATAAGCTTGTATTTGTGAGCAGGCTGTGGTTCTTTTTTCGCTTCTGCTGCTCTCTGCTCACACCAGCTGAGAGGGCCAGGGGGGCACAGCTCATGGTGGGGGTCACTGTCAGTAGATGACACGTGATAATACGTGGCCATGACAGCTTTCTGCATTGCAGCAACATCATTAATGTTCTTGCTGATAGCCAGGCCATAGTAGTTGGTGAGCTTTTTTATCAACTGTTGTGTGAGCCCACCTTTGCCACCAAGTGGTTCCCCTTTCTTGGCCTTGCTCACAATGGAGCGAAGGCCAGTGCCCATTCTTTTTTTCACATGGTTTATGCAGTCTTCTTTTGTGACTGCTATAAAAATGCCTGGAAAACACGGCTGTCTCCATCAGAGATGACTGCAGTATATCGCAGGTCGTTCTTGACCAATGAACGTCCAAAAAGCTGCAATGCGGCCTCCACTTCCATTCGCCCAGAGCCAACTTCAGTGTTTTTTTGACACTGGTGCTGCTGCCTCCACTGAAAGTATGTGGGGTCACTCTCTTCTGGGCCCAGGCTACACCCAAGGCAGAAGTTTGACAGGACAACACTGTCCAGCACAAGCCCTGTATGAAATTCTGTTATGCATCCAACCCCAATGTGGGAGCCGTGACCACGCGTGAGCCAAGTGCCATCATATACAACGGTCACATTTTTCGTGAAGCCAACCTCCATCTCGCTGTACACCTTCTTCACAGCAGCTACAGCATCTGTAAAGATGTTGTTGGCAGCCTCCCCTGCAGCAGGCTTGAACAGCCCCTTCAAGTGGCCCTGGAATGTTTTGTGGTGCAAACCACGATGGGACACATTCATTGTGGCCCAGAAATCGTTCAGGGCTGTCTGCCCTTTGCCTATTGCTTGAACAGCTTGCATTGAGCGAATGTTCACGTCAAACACCCTTGCACTTTCCTTCCTTTGAGAGGACCACTGGGACTCAATAGGGCCACAAGTAGTGCATGACAGCACCATTTTCACTGCCAGACCGAGCCTAGTATCGCAGTGCACACTCACAGAACGCTGTTGGCATCTTGTGCACAGAGTTTTGGCGATCAAAGCGTTAATCGCGGAAAACTGCACAATAATGTACTCACTGTCACAAGGGGCCGAAATTTGTTCTTGGCCTTGCTAGTCCATCAAACTGAACTTCCGCGCTCAGTTGCGGACACTGCGCGAAGGGAGTGGCGAACACTGCACGCCTGCGCTTCTGCTGTCACTGCTGACACGAAATGCGGCTCGAGGCGCACCTGAATCGTGCAACGTTTGGGCGAAGATTCGTCTGGTGAACCTTGAGTCACTATACTGTAGCTCGTCGACGGTTGGGGCTCACTCGCAGGTTGCGCGTCCCTGTCGCACGATGCGTCGGAAACAGGGTACACCGTCTCTGCTGGCGATGGTGATCTTCGACCCGCGTCACCTCCAACGACGCGATCTCGGTTGCTGACGCACGCGGCCGTACGCACAGGTGCGAGCGCCTCCGTTGGCACGTCTTCCGGTGGCTTGGTTATCGGGGTAGATGGCACAGGGCGATTGTCGGCTTCGCTGCTGGAATCGCGCGGTGCAAGATAGCACGGCACGTTATCCGCGTGTTCAGTAGGGTGCTCCGCTTCTCCCGCTGGCCGCTGTCTTTTTCTCGCCGTAGGAGGCTTGCGCTTCCGTTTTCCGAAGGCGTGCTTCGTCAAAAATTTCTTTTCGAACGAGCGACGATCCATCACTGATCTGAGAGCTTTCAGAAATCCGAATTCTGCGAGTGTCAAATCAAGACCAACGCCGGCGTGGTTTGCAAAGCAGACAACTGCGGCCAGGTGTGGTTGCCAGCTTGCCCGCTGCCGCAGCAGCAACCAATGGCGAGACGCCTTTCAGCGCGGGAACCAATCGGAGGCCCGCTTTCATGGCAGGGCCCGTGTGACCGCCTCTAGCAGACCCGCGCTTCTTTTGTGTTTGTGTGTTTGTTACAAGATGGCGACGACCGAAGAATTCAGAAACGGAACGGCGAAACTTCGAGCTTTCGAACGATACCAAGATGGCGGCGCTCGGTGGCGGGAAAGACGAGTTAGGGCTCCGCGAACTGCGGCGATTTTACGCGATTTAAAGCTGCTTTCTCGCCCTATACACTGATAAATTATTTTTTTTCGGGCACTTTTAGTGCGTTTTCAGCCAAACCATTTTGATACAACGTAGATTAGGCATTGTAGATACCGAAACGCGTCGTTGCCAAAAATCGATATTTTTTGCGATTTTCGCGATCTGATCCCCGCGTCCCCCCTTAAAACAGTTTCCAAAAAAAAGATATTCCAAACATTAAGAAAAAAATTAAAAATTTGTGTTGGCACTGATGGCAAGAATTGATTGACCCATAACAGCTTACTTGTCCTAATGCACTATGGAGGCAATGAGGAACATCACAGTGGAAGGCTCCAGATTAATTTTGACCACCTGTGGACCACAATCTAAGTACATAATCTTTTTCGTTCTTTCTTTTTTTTTTCTAATTTCACCCCCATCGAAATGTGGCCATTATGGCTGGCAATTGAACCAACAACCTCAAGCTCAGTAGCACTACATTAAAGGCACCGAACCATGGCACAGGGTTCTTGATGGCAAGAAAGAAAGCTTAAATTCACATAAAGACACGCAAATTCCCGGAGCTGTCTTTTATACCCTTCGCTACCAGGTGCAGCCATACTGGCGCTGGCTAAAAATTGGCAGCAAGCTTTGAAGACTGGTCTAGTGCTGCTCGAGCTGCAGGTGGAGGCTGCCACTCTCACCTCCAGTGTTTCTCCACTCGTCTGCTGAGGGCAATCTTCTCGCCAATCTCGGTGCAGACTGGGCTGGTCAAGCTGATCTTCGCCAAGTCTGCCTTCACGGCCAGAACACGGCCTCCCGTAGAAAGTGACCCAATGTTCACCATGAGGACCTCATTCTTTGACAGCTTTTGAACCTACGGGTGCAAAAAAGTACTTGATCAGAAGTGAGCAGAAAGGGTGTTCGAATAGGGAAATTTTCTAATTGAAAGAAGGAAGAGGCGGGCTTCTAATGCTAGGCAGTACTTGTCTGAGTGGAGCATGCGCTCACAAAACCTGATGTGTAAAGTCCCCTCCTGCGTTGGCTCTGGTTTGCAGAGCCCATGCACCGCAGCGTGCGCCTTCCACACTGTGTCATCTGCTAGCCTACTGCTCCGGCTGCTGTGAAGGAGACACTGATATCCAAGAACTCCCAGATTTCGGAATATGATTTCGTAGTATCAAGGCATTGTTAATAGGACACGGAAACTGAATAACAATTGTTATGAAAAGTTTGGTATTCTGAAGTTCATAGTACTGTCCACATTTACATCAAAGTATAAGCAGTAAGTACGGGATTTATGAAATGTTTGTTAATCTAAAAGATTTGCTAATTTGGTCTTCATAGTAATGAGGTTTCATTGTAAAGTAAAAGCTAATTAAATTTAAGATAACAGATAATTTGGCTACCAATCTATGGCTTGAAATGTTCATTAAATTGCAAGTGCTCCATACTAAACTTATGAAGTTGTCAATGTTGAATATTTACCTACTATTAGTGCACATAAACATGTGTGCAGGTGTGCACAGTTAATGTACGAAAAGAAAGTCCTTAAAGGGGCCCTGAACCACTTTTTATCGAAATGTGGAATGGCATTTGAAGTGAAAATACGCTATTTCAGAAATACTTTGCCGCAAAAAGTACTTCAATGCATTCAGCAGAAGCGGTGTTATTGGGGATCAAACACGGCCTCTACTGTGCTCCCGTTCATTCTCCAATGCCCTTCACTACGAAGGCTGCGGCGCAGTGGGGCGTGCCCACAAGGCTCCGCTTTCTAGATTTCGCCGTGGCGTGCAGTTCAAATTTAATTTTGGGTGTTAACGTAGACGCCATGACTTCCATCTTTGGTGCCTACTATTCGCTCTAAACATAAGCCAAACGCGGTTGTCCTCAGCGAGCCACAGAGTGCTTAGCCAGTGGACTTATGGTGGCACCTCGCGGCAGCCGCTGGATATATGCCATGTAGCTGACCACAGCTTGATGTGAGCTATCTGTCAATAGCAGCCGTCTATGGGAATGACGGAATAGTGCATCCTATGACGAAATAGTGTGTCTAGCAGAGGGTGAGGACAGGGCCTTCTGTTGAAAAGAGAGCGTTTGAGAGAAAGGTTACTTCGCGATCTGCTTGCGAGCTCCACGCGCCGCGCATGACAGCAAAACTAGGCCGAGATGTTCGCAGCAGCGTATGCTACCTGTGGACTATGTTATTTCGCCAAGCCTAACGGGTGACTCAGGACCCCTTTAAGTGAAATCTTGCAGAGGAACTTATCAGAAAATAGGGAGAATACCAGCATATCTAGCCAGCATAAACTAACAGCATTATTAACAGTATAACGACTGTTACATGACAGCAGTCTCAATATTGCGATATCTAAGAACTTTGGAAAAGAGGTCACAAGTTGCCTGCATTCCATGTGCGTATGCAGACTACTTGGGTCTTCGTATGTTCTCGCATGTTTAGGCTACTTGCATCCTCTAATCTGAAGCTCTCTATCCATAGAAAGATAAGCGGAATCTTCCTTTGCCATTGTCGCACCTTGGCACCTTTCTTGTCACCCTCCGTGCGCACACCAAGCAGCCGCCTGAGGAGGAAGTAGGAGATCTCCAACTCAATGTAGATGTCGGGCAAGGCACCCACGGCTCCCAGCACCTGGCCCACCATGCGGTCAGCTCGTGACAGCGTAGGGTCAATCTTGGTGCCCACACCTGCAAAGTACAGTATATGCAGACACGGAAAAGCTCCCCTTGCATGCTTGGTAACCAGTGAACTCTAATATTAGTAAGAATCCCACGGAAATAACAAAGTGGAAAAGGAGATAACCCGCACTACTCCAAGTTTGCCTTGAGCACAAATCATTTGTGGTATCACCATACACACCCCAGCAAGGGCGTACGTGTGTAAGAGCCACACTCCTAACTTGGCCACCCAAAATTTAAAGAACAAGTTTAAAGACACCATGCGTGGCGTGCAATGCCTTTGGACAACATTGTGAAAAGCATAATGTCAACAGCGTATCAAACACTATAAATGGCACGGAGGGCAGCTGCATCCACAAGTGTGCCGCTGAACCTGGCCAGAACAATGGCAACAGCGACAGTGGTGACATCTAGACAAGGACCAGGCATGTGGAGTGCATGTGTGAAGAAATAAAAACATTATGAAGACTATAACAAACAGTGTTCATGTACAAACATGTCATGGGGATCATGTACTGCTGAAAAAATTGGACGGAAATGGCCAACCTTCATATAAGGACAACATCTCGTCAACGTGCGGCCCTTACACGAGCATATACAGTACATACACAATTTATTTACCATTTGCCTATGGACACAACACACAGGCCATAGGAAACTAGGAACAAGAGCAGAGGTTGAGAAGCAACACACTGTTTTTCAGAATACAGCGGCGTTCTTAGCGACCTTGTAGTTGCTGATTTCGCCTGCTTCAGGAACTTGTCTGAATAAATTTGCTCGAAGCAAGAACCTATCTTAAAGCCCTTCACTGATTTCCAAGGGTGCGTGAATGATCAGAACATTTTCTGGAGCAGAAACTATTTTTAGTAAAACTTCACATATTATACATAAAATTGTAGAACGTGCACAAACTTATAAACATTATGGAAAATTTGGGACACTTGGCATGTATGTGTAAGTGCACGGGCACTTTTGCAATCTGTCTCCCTTAAGCACGTCTAGGAAGCAAACTCATGACCTCGTGCTCATTGGCAGGATGCCATAGCTATTGAGTCACCATGGCGGGCGGTAAATTGAAGTACAGAAGAATAGAAAAAAAAAGAAAAAAAAAAGGAACGCACCGATGAGACCGCCAGGTACAGCATACATGAGGTCGTTCTGCTCTGTGCAGAGAGAGAGGATGCGGGAGAATATGGGCTTGCAGAGTAGCTTTCCCTCATCATCCTTGGACACAATGCCAGGCCGCACCTCAATCTCCTGGCCCACCTGGTGACCCAAGAGAAAGAGTGTCAGCAGATCAACTTGAACTGCACAAAAAAAACTTGGAGGAAGATTAAGCTTCGCCTTTAAGAGTGGAACGCAATAGCGTTCAAAGACCCCTTACTGCTTTTCATGCGTCCTGGCAAATGCAGCTTATGTAACCGTAACGTTTACCAGGCTACATACGAACGCTATGTACAAAGGCAAGCTTTCTGGTAGAAACGCAGCCTGTTGCGTGGGTCGATCTCCTGTTATTGTTTCGCACTTCTAGTATTTCAGTCTGGGAAGAGCTAACATAAAGGACATGCGCTGTCGGTGTTTCTTTTCCACTACACTTTTTTGTGGGCTGCCGTTCCCGAAATTCCGAGGAATAACTTTGTAAATAATGAAAGACAAAGTATGAGCAACTCTGGTGGTAGAGAAGTGGTTGGGTATACGTGGTTCGGAGTTTGATTCAAAATTCTTTTTGCCAAGGCAACATCTGGCCGAAGCTAGATGCCGACGTGGGATGCCTAGATTTTTTTGCAGCACAGGCTCCTTAAAGCTATCACGTCAAAAAATTAGCAAATACTAACACCCTCAAGAAATAATCTGTAGGAGTTAGAGACATACAACGTTTCAGCTTTCATTCTTGCGCCTTAAGTGATAGAACTGTTGTGGCTGATCATGGACCACCAGGTAGAATTGCACAACGAGCTGTAAACCTTTTACTGCGACAGCAGTTAAAAGCTCAAAACTAGGGGTTTTCGAATATTGTATTTTTAATATTTGTATTCGATTTGAAAACTAGGTATTAGAAGATTTTCGAATATTCATCTGGATATGAATAGAGCAAACATGGCTTTTAGCATTTATTTTTATCTAATCTAAGAAAGTGTGTCCGATTTCGTGCTGAATTTTGCGATAATTTTATGCTGCTGGAAAAACTTTGCCTGTAAAACAGGCTTAGCCACTAGGTGCCTAAGCTTTGCAGGAAAGCCATCCTCTCACTGGCAATCGGCATGGGTTTGTGAACAGCGAGGGTGCACTTTTTTCAGGTTCCACCCCCCATCCTGAGCTTGCTGCTGGACAGCAAATGTGATGAGTGACGGCTGGTACAGGGTCAGATGCTTCTGAGATTACAGGAAATTGATAAGGTATAATAAGGCAGAGGTTGGCGAGAGCAGACAACCAGACGAAATTATTCAATTTTCCAAAGCTAACATGATCCAAATATACAATCTTTTAGTATAACGGCTTATTAGTTTGATTTTTAATTTTTTTTACCAATGACAATGTAATTGCAATGTTCCAACATGTCGAAATAAACTAACTTAAAATAAATGCATGCGCATATCATTATTAAATATGCGATTCAATATTCAATGCTAAGTATTCGTATTTGATTCGTTTTTGAAAATTTTGATATGTATTTGCACACCACTACTCAGAACTGAAATTGCTGTGTTGGTCCATCCTTTTCGTCACGTCAATAACGCATCCTTTTTGGTCTGTTATCTTTCCATTACGCCAGTAACTATGGTCGTAGTTGTCACAATCAAATTGTCATTATACTGTCACCAAATTGGGCCAGCTCTTCACACAGCTTGCACCATTGGCATAGGGCAAAGAAAAACAAGCGAACTGGCAAGGAACCAGAAAGGAAATTGGGTGTCTTGCATTTTGAAGCTCCAAACTGAAACTGGGCTGACTACGCGTACTCTCACAAGTATGCCTACCTTCAGCACTCCTCTCAAGATGGAGCCACCGGCAACACCTCCTTTGAGGTCGTCAACCTCGCAGCCAGGCTTGTTCACGTCAAATGATCTAATAACTGTCAACAATTAGAGAGAGAGAGAGAAGAAAAAAAAAGAAGAAAACTAAGGAATGGTAAAGAGCACATACGTTAATAGCGTTCAACAGGCAATAACACATGCCTGCACAAAACGCTAAACTTGTCCATGTTGCTTAATGCCATTAGCAAGGCACAACATAGTCTTCAAGAAAATAAAACACCGTCTCTGCTATGGCATAAACTCTGCAGTAGATATTGTTTGTGGTAGCACTACTCATTTCAGGAAATACGCTAAGGTATTCAGAGAAGTAAATTTTGCTTAGGGTTCAGCATTTTCAGTAAAAAAAAAATATGTGCAATGAATTCTGGGAAAATAAGAACTGGAGATGCTGAACCCTACTTATACTGCATCGATGCTGCAATAAACGATGAAGCATTCCTTGATTAGAGACGAGACTTGAACACTACAGGAATATCAAAAAGAAAGCGGTAAGCTACATTTTAAGATCATCAAATAATTTCAAAATAAAATTGCAGACAGAAGCTAGAATCACTAGGCAATCCCACCTCACTGAACAAGTAACATGCCTCCCATTTGTACACATTGTAAAATAAAATTAATATACAGTAAAACCTCACTATGTATAAGGAAGTTAAAGGGGGAGCCAGAATTACTTTGTTTTATACATCCGTTACTACATGGGGATTTGAAGGAGAATTTAACTTCAATACTATATGCATTATTTTGTTGTAGTGGTGTATACTGCGCATATATGAGGAAAAACAAAACAGTGAGATACTCTTAAGTGCCAAATTCTACGGACCCACATTTTGATGTCCATGCAGTAAAGCAAAATGTTTTTTTCAGTGCAAACATGATAAAAAGACTCTAAACTTTCAGAAAGGCAGAGAGACAAAGCAAGGATGAAGAAGATCCACAAAACCAGCAAAACAATTCTCAGTGTCCCACACTTTAAGCCTCTTCTGTAAAAATTACTTATAGCAGGTCAACTTCTTTTTCCTTTCTTTACTGCATATTTTTGGCTATAGAGGTAAGCAAATATTCTCTAGTCATTACACAAATTGAATATCTGTCTCAAATACATGGAAATTTGATATTCAACTCCTCACTCCAATAAATTCAATTTCAGAAACACATATTGGATTGATACAACTATCATAGCATATATATATATATATATATATATATATATATATATATATATATATATATATATATATATATATATATATATATATATATATATATATATATGTATGTATATGTGTGTGTGTGTGTGTGTGTGTGTGTATATATGTAGCCCATGCATGTGGTCTGGAAGCCACTTCACATGCCCATTATGAGTCAACCAACTATGGTAGTGTTTTACTTTTTAATTTTCAAGCCAACAAGATTTATGGACTTGCAATAGCATTGCATGTGCTGAAGGAAAGGAAGTCAAATTTCTTGGCCTCCTTATTTCTCCATGTCTCTTGTTCTACATTCAGAAGAAGAAAAATATTTGGCCCTCAATTTGGTATTTGAAGCATGTATTTTTTTTATATAAAAATGTTTTTCTGCTCAAATCGGGCTGTCCAAAGGGCCTGCGACAGGGCTGAAGATCACGGTCTTCCGCCCCCGGCGCAGGTGCGGCCCGCGACTACGACACGGTAGTCCCTTAGGACCAATTAAAGTTTCTTGTCTGTCTGTCTGTCTGCTCAAATACTCCTACTAGTAACTATCCAGTTAATTTAAGATCAGACATCCGCTACTTCTGAGGCAGTGTCGCCCTGGTCCACTATATTCAATCAATTGCTTTAGGGGATATCTATCTCTATAGGCCGACTGGCTAAGCCAGCTGACGGAACGCCTGTCACCGCAGTGAAACATTGTGCAGATGCTGCAGTGTGGAAAGGTTAAAACATTCCCAGAAGCAATAGAGAATGTTGCCTCTGCAACAGCGTGCCCGCAAACACGGTGAATATCAACCCAGCATGCTGCAACCTAAATTTAAGCACACAGCCACACACATCGAAGAAAGAAATAATAAGTAGCGCACCAATAAGACGGGGCTCGGAGACAAAATCCCTCAGGGGCATGGGGATCTTCTTGACGATGTACTCGCAGATAACTTCGATGTTGTACTTCAGTTGGGCCGAAATGGGAACCACGGGGGCACCCTCTGCCACAGTCCCTGAAAGACACAGGACCAGATACTTTCAGAATTCAATGTATCTATCCCAGTTTTCAAAGCAAACTTTATTAAGTAGGGTACTGGTTTGGGTGAGTTGAAAAATATCAAACCACAATCTGATCATGAGGTGCACCATGGTGGGGGACTCTGGAAATTTGGACCACCTGGGGTTCTTTAAACGTGCACCTAAATCTAAGAACGCGGGCGTTTTTGCATTTAGCCCCCTCGAAATGCTGCCACCGCTGGTAGCCAGTAGACTTCTGCGCATAAACTAGAGAACGAAGACAGGAGGACTTGACAAACACAAGCACAAACTTTCACCTGAACTTTTTGGTGAAGTGGCTGAAGTCTTACACATAAACGATGTATAACATGCATCTGGCTGGTAGAAACACAGGGAAAGAAATAAAATATTTAAATAAACAAGTGGAATATGGTTGTCAGCTAGCATTGAAAGATTACACGATGGGTTGCCAAGCAGCCCAACCAAGTGAGAAGAGAAATCGTTGAGGCAGCGGAGATTAATTGCCTCAAGATTAAGTGCCTCAGTGCCGCTTTGATATGGTCATCACAAAAAGAGATGGAAAAAGGGCTGGCAAGGTGGTCCACAGCTAAAAAACAAGCATTTCTAGGCACACGTCACGCACTGATAGGTCCCTCAGTATGTGCCGCAAGTGATACCATTGTCTTATACCACTTGTTTGCTTATAGATTCCTTGTTGTTTTCTTTCCTTGTGTGTGTTTTTACCAACTGGGTGTATGTAAGACATTGTCTATGCATAAAACTTCACCTTTTTTGCCAATGGAATTCAGTTGAAAGTTTATGCTCATGTCTGACAACTTTCCCTTCTTCGTTTTCTAGCTTGTGCACAGAAGCCTACTATCATGGTTGGTTACTTGGTTAGCCTTATACTGGCGTCACATGTACACTTCTAATCATGATCGGGGCCGATTCGTACCATATTTCTTGATCGTGATCGACAATGGTTGCTGCTACACAGTCCAACGATCCGCATCAAGTTATTATTGTCGGCTGATCGTGTGCAAGTCTCAGAACTGTGTAAGCCAAAATATGGTCAAATCTGGACAATATTTAAATTTTTGCAACTTACTATTCTTAATAAAAAGGTTGTTAAATGTTTTTTAATGAGCTGCCTTAACACTTTGTTTTTAGCGTTTTCAGAATACTGCGCTAGAGAGCACAGACGTCGACCTGAAATCGAGAGGCCTGATCACGACTGTCTGGATCCAGATCCTGCAAGATTGCGATAGCAAATGACCGTGTAGCAAAACACTCGATCCAGATCGATCTCAATATGGATCAGCCCCTATCGCGATCAGAAGTGTACATGTGACACCAGTACTACTAATTTAGTGTTTCTCCAGATGTGTCCCTTTGACGTCAAGGGATAACACAAAGAAGCTATCAAAGCCAGGAGGAAAGCAATAAGTGCATAAGTGTGATGCATACCTTGCACGAACTTGAGGATCTGCTGATATTGCTCCTTGGCCTGCGACTCCTTGACAAGGTCAATCTTGTTTTGGAGAATTAGGATATGCTTCAGTTTCATGATTTCGATGGCAGCTAAGTGCTCGGACGTCTGCGGCTGCGGGCACGATTCATTGCCAGCTGTCAAGGTGAAACGAAACAGCATCATGCAACATCAGATGGAAATCATCGGTCAATTAAAAGGAATTAAATAAAGAAATGCAGCGAAAGCTAGATCCCAGTGTCTCACATATAGAAGAAGTTTATGCTGAAGGTCACTGTAAACAGAACAAGAATAGTTGCACATAAAAAAAAAAACTGAAACTTAACCCTTTCCGTGCAAATCATGAGCTGTGATTACTGAGCAGTTGCTGAAATTATAGAAAAGAGCCCTACTCATTCAATGAACCTTTAATTACCCTAATAATCTTCCAGAGGACTCGAGCGACACAGGAGTATCACACAAGCCAGCCTGTTAAATTCCTTGAAAAGAGGCATTTCTTTTTCCAGTTTCCCATGAGATGCTCAACTTCAAATGGCGCCGACTGCCCCACAGGCTCGCAAGAAACACTGTTTCGATGTGTTTCACTCAAAAAGATATTCCTGACAGAGCAGTTGCAATAACACTGCTTTTTTTTACAGAAGTCGTCTTTTGAGCTCAAGACTTAATTATATAGATTCATTATCGAAAGCATGCATACCGGGGCTTCTGAAGAAATGAAACTAAAGACTGTAGTGCATGTATGGCATTTTCAAGTAGTCAGGACGTTCAGTTCCTTATTTCGTAGCACCCCTGGCCCCCATACTTTTGATGCTAGATATACACAGTCCTTTGGTGCAAGTTAGAAAAATGTGAGTTGGTGCAATGAGAATTGGAATGGATGTGCTGTTATAACTGTTATATAACTAAACTATAACTTTTTTTAACATTAATTCAATGTGCAGCTTTCTTTTCCACATTCACAGAACTGCCCCGACTAAACAAACATAATGTATCTTTTACACGTTATTGTGACATTTAATCCGTGCTTAATGCATCAATGAAAACAATGAGAAGAAAGAAACTAACCAATAAGAAGCAAGGCAGCATCCATGACAGCTGCTCCGTTCAACATGGTAGCCATCAAAATGTCGTGGCCAGGACAGTCGACAAAGGAGACATGCCTACACAAAGAAGCGGCACAGAAAAAAAAAAAGCTATGTAAACAAAAGCAGTTATGCAGGCTATCAGTATTCACGAAAGAAACTGCAAATGTCAACACTCAAAGCAATGGTAATGATACACAGGAAACAAAGTAACAAACAAGGGAGCTACTAACATGATGTTGAAAAGCAAAGCTACCCTATGCGATCTTGTAAAGATAAACCTCGTAATAACAAGTACAATGCCACACAAAATGTGTCTTACGTACAATATTCATAGGTTTGCTCAGAAAATGCCAAGTAACAACTCAACTACAACTACAGAGAAACAGCTCCACTTTGCTTTCCGAAGTCTCATACTTATTGCCTATGCCGACGAGACTGCCTCATAATAACTGCTACAACTTTTGCCATGACATGCAACTACTGGCAAAATATGCAGTGCTTATGATTACGACACACACAAATGTGCGAGCTCTTGTTAAAAGAACATTGCTTATGTAGTTCACACGGCAAAGGACCACCAAAAAGAAGTGCATACTACATAACTTGCAGTGCGACTTACCTCAGCAACCTAAACCGGCCATTGCAGCCAAGCCGATCACAAGGAAAGTCATCCTCTTTGCTGCTGCCAGCCGACCGATAACATGCTGGACGAATGCACTTCTCGTCGTCACACTTGTATATCTGCATAACATGGACACATTTTTTAATGTTACATTATCAGTAATATAAGAAGGTATATGTGCATGAAGCAAAAGATAACCAATGGGAGAAAATTAAAAAGCATCTAGTAGTTTAGCTAACTCTGAACAATATTGGATAATCTTGGAAGACACCAGCACCTTCTTGTGGTCCATTTCTTGTGCTTTACATTTGTTCTTTTGCGCATTTTTTTCTTTTCTTCACCATACTTTAATGTTTCTTGTGCATACTTCTGTTCTACGTTAGCACCGAGTTCAATGTACTGTGGCTAAATTTTGTTTGATTCTGTTCTTATTTTATCTTTGACACGCATTACCTGTGTGAATCTGTACTGTAATGATCCCTGGCTTATTTTAACACCCCTATGTAATGCCCTTTAGGAAATTGCAATTCCAAAAAAAAAAAAGTCAATGCATCATATCACAAAATTTGCATACTCCCAAGTGATGCAATAGCCATGCAATAGTATGACTATCATGCTTCCCAGCATGCTCTACATGCCAACTCTTGGCAGCGCAAGTTTGCATGCACTTGTGTTTCACAGTGGGTTGTATCAAAACAAGCACTTTTCTTACCTTAGCATTAGCATAACCAAGCTTGATGGTGATGTTACGTTCCAGTTCATTCTTGAATCTGACAGTCTAGGTGAGAAGAACAGGGCTTAGTCAAGGACTAATATTGGACATTCACAGTACTCTTTCAGTTTCTATGCTTTAGAAATGCAGCGCATGTTGCAGACTAGTGTGACGCATATACATCATTAAAGACCGACATGCGACATGAAATATACAGTGCTCGTCCTGTCTATTTTATGCCACATGTTTGTCTGCAATGTTGCAGGTGCATTACGTCAGTCAAACAACCGACAAGCACAGATTTCTGCCTCAACTGCAGCAGACTAATTTGCTCATTATCATGCCCGGCATACCAGGCAAAACTTGTACAGATTAGCGTGAAGAAAAAATAAGCACTTTCTCGCACCAATTAGAAAGCAAGCAGACACCATATTTCACTTCCTAGAGTTGGTGAGCCAACCAAAAGTACACCCACCAACTGGCGACACTATAAACAATAATTTAAACCAAAACAAGCACCATGTAGAAGACGATGTTCTCTGTTCCATGTGAAATACTTTAAAGTTGGAACAGAACTATTCCATGTGTAACATGAATTTTGCATTAACATATTGATATGAGATAACTTTGAAGTTCATGGGTAGAAGAGAGGCAGTTATACCAGCTTCCACATGGCAATGTTTATTTGCATTAAAACTCGTGCCAAAGTTGATTAAGCAAGCCTGCAAAATATGAGAGTTTGTCAGCCTTTTTCCACAGGTGGTAAACTTTCATTTGTGTTGCATGCATACAAGCTTTTCACTTAGTCTTGAGGCACGAACAACTTATGCCAAACAGGCACAGCTTTCTGCATTTCGTAGTTCACTGTTAGGTTTTTGTTGTCATTTTGTGTGTTTTTCCTTCTTCTTCTTCCTTTATTTATTTTTGTCCCGAAGACCAGGTTGCTGTTAATTAAAGAATGCAATCCCCGTTAGCTAAGTTAACGCCCATTCCAACAGACAGAGTTCTACGACAGCAAATGGCCGCTTTTTGGTTTCTCTTTCTCACCTGTACACCAGAAATCGCCTTCACCACAGTCGATTTCCCATGAGCCACATGACCAATCGTTCCTGCACCAAAAACCACTTCGTTTAGTTCTACACTACAACCTTCCAGCATTTCCATCTTCAACCACGAATCAGAACAATTAACGGGCATGCAATTATAATAGGAGATCGATATTTACATACCTATGTTTATAGTTGCTTGCCTACTGATCACTTCAGGTGTAAACGGTGTCAACTTATTGATGTCCTGAAAAGCAGTAACGACAGTAAGATATAGAGATCAGAAACACTGACACGAAGACATTTCGAGTCGTTCAGTTATACGACAATATTTAAGAGTTGCGCGAACACCACCACGGCGTACAGAGGTTCGTGACCTATATGTCTGTCGACAACAGGCGCCACAGCTCAACGATTAGCGGGTAGGGCAAGGCATCGTAACAACCTTGGAAATGAAAGAAACAGTTTGGAGCGACAAAACAAAGAGAAAGTTCAGTGCGGCGTTAATGCAGAACGGAAGTACAGACAACGCGATTTTGTCCGTCTACGAGCCGAGAGGTAAGCCAACGGTAGCATATGATCACGGAAAACACCGGGCTGCGGATGACACATTTGGCAAGCCGGCGACATGCAGCTGACACGTGCGCGCTGAAGGCAGCGCCGTAGATACACGATCTGGAATTTCAACAAAAGCTATTGGCGTATTCTCGCGAAAAACATAGTACCCAAGGTCCACTTACTAGTTTATCGAGGTCTTGTCGCATTAAATGCGGTTGCCCCTGAGGTCTCGCACACTCGCCGCCCGCCATGTTGAAAAAGAGAGCTGAATAAAACGCGAGATACACACTCTTCCTACGCTTCCTACCATAGAGTTACAAAAAAAGTTATTATACTCATAAATAAATATCAGAGTATCAATTTTAACATAACTTAACTTTCTATTTGAACGAGTTTTAGCGCTAGTTTAACCTGTAAAAAGCAGAAAATGAGAAGAAATTTACGTTTTGTTTTGTATCACTTTTTAACCAACCACAAACCCATGCAATCTAAATATAAATTTTAACTTTTTGAACTTATCTTTAATTTGAATATATTAACAATATTTTTACCATATGACATATTACTTTATTTTATTTGTTTAGATAGTTTTTAGAAGATTTACTGACTGCAGACGCTGCGGACTTGCGATGAGTCGCGTTGCTCAGGCAACAAGTCAAAGATGGACACTACCTGTTGGTTCTAGTAGTTCTAGTTGTTCTAGCGGAGGCTGCTCTTGCATCATTCTCCAAATATGATCCCATTCGTTATCTGCGTGCTATTCTTCTGGACAGCATTAAACTTTACGGACTATGTGTTCAAGGTAACTAGAAGAGTATCGTCGCTTCGCTCACTAGACAGCGTGTCGAAGCGAGCGTGCGTTGAAAAATAAAACCGACGATGTCAACCGCCAATTCCGATTCCTTCTTTTTCGGTCTTTTGAATTTTCGCAGACGTGCATGCTGTACCCGTACGTCAACATGCTGGATCGGAGTGGTATGAGCTTGAAGCTGCTTCGCGCGCAGTTCTACTTCACCCGATTCAACCGTGTGGTGCACCAAATGGGGAGAAAAAAGCCGCGATTTCTGTACTGGTGGTTCACCGTGGGCACCGTTGCCAGTATTGGATGCATTGTGCCCGCCGTTTGGGTGCTCGCGAAGACTGCCTCTGGCATGATCCGAAGTGCTGCAACCGGAACGCAAGAAGTCCAAGTCCTCGAGCCTTCTGCAAGTGCCCGTTTCCGTATGACGTTTTTCTTGCATGGGCCCAAGCTTGTTATCCTTGTTATAACAAAGCAAAGCTTGTTAGCTTTGTTATCTTGTTACCTTTTCGTTGATCTGACGAGCAATGCCATCCGATCGTCAAAATGTAATTTGTAATTATAACAAACGGGTACACCACGCGCATAAGTACGACATATTTGTGTTTACCTTTTGCCACATGCGAAAGTGCATTTTAGTTTTTGCTTAGCTCGCGCTTAACTAGAGATCAGAGTTAGAGAGGAACCTGCTGTGTTCCTTGATTGCGTGATCAAGCACTGTAGATAAGAGAGTTCGTGAAAACATAAAAGCCTGCTTTGCTTATAACCCGTTTCTGGCTTGTCCACAACTGCAGCTACCCGGCGTCAACCTTCCGTTGTCGGACATCTTCTACTACATCGCAACGTTAATTGTGTGCAGCATATTCCACGAGTTCGGCCATGCTTTAGCGGCTGTGAGGTAACGTGCCGCTTGTCTTCCCATTTGCTAAACTTTATTGCACTTAACTCTCTCTTTAAGAAAAAGAAAAAAATGAAGACTAAACTAGACAAACCCACGTATTACCTTTCATCCCCAGAGTAACAGCGATCTCGGCACCAGCAAGGTTTGGAAATTTGGAAATATTTAAATTTAGTAAGTCTTGCAGGGAACCTTACGTTTGTAACCAACCTTCATACACAAAATAAATAAACGTACAGTCTTGAATGAATGCTTCACCAGTCTACGCTGATTTAGTTTTACTGTCAGGTGTCCTTTTTTCTCATAATTCATTACACAATCCCGAAAGATTGTTGCTTCACGTTCCCACATGTTAAGCAGGTCTCTCGCTTTTCAGGGAAAATGTGCGCATCCAAGGCTGTGGCCTGTTTGTGCTTGGGATATTTCCTGGTGCATTTGTTGACCTCCCAAAGGACCAACTCTCAGTGCTGTCACCGTGGAGGCAGTTGAAGATATACTGCGCTGGAGTGTGGCACAACATAGTTGCGGCCTTGCTGGCATTGCTGCTCCTCTTTGGCAACAAGTTTCTGTTGGCGCCATTTTATGCTGAAAACTCTGGAGTGTCAGTTATCTCAGTGCTCAAGGTAATTCTATTTTGCCTGTGCTTGAATTTTCTAGTGCAATCATATCCTTTGGTGTGAATTCATCTTAAAACCATCATATTTGTCATCGCGTGTGGAACCAGCCCAACGAAGTTGCGCTTCCTTTTTGTCTCGTTAATGTTTTCTTACATTTGTTCTTGTCGAAGAACATCAAAGAATGGAAGTGCCTTCCCCCATCCATTGCTTCTACAGAGATAGAAAGTCATTAAAAACTGCCATCACTAACCACTTCTTCAATTAGATGCACTTCTTTTTTTCATTTTCTACTAATATGGTGATCATGTACCCACCCCCTCTGTAACATCCCCTGGGCCCTGAGGGTGTTCTGATAATGAATAATCCCTACGGACACTAAATCTGTGTGCTAAAAATTTAGTTAAAATTTTTTTTCTTGCACCTTCACTATCATTAAACATTGGCAAAGCCAAGACAGATTTAAAATTTTGAATGATTTGTTGCATTTTATTGTCTCCCCAAGTGTGATCTCCATGCCTGAACTCTGAACACCATTGCAGATACAAAAGCGAGATCACCGTTTCACATGAAGCGTATTTGGAAACACTCAGCTAGTTCAGAAGTTCAGCTGATATAATTCACTACTGTTAAAAAAGAAAGAAAAGGCATCCCTGACGTGGTGACGTGCTAGAACCACCAGAAATAATCCATATGTCTATTTTTCAGTCTTTTTTTCTTTTTCCCTGCTTGCATTTGGCTCATAATAACAAATTTTGAAGAGGTCTGATAAGAGGTGTCCTAAGATGTGTGGAATAAATTTTAGACATTATTAAGTGTGCCAATTCTCGTGATTGCCATGTGTTATCTTAATGCACGCAAATGTGAACAGTGCCATGAAGATATAACGTTGTTGTGCCCATTTGATTCGCCTTGCTCATCATGAACTAAGTTTGCATTGGTTCCATGCTCATCCAGAGCAAGACCAGTGCCTCCTTCACCAGACACGAGCAAAACGAGAACAAGGTGAAAGCGGGAGCCAACGTTTCGACCAATGCACTTGTCTTTTTTGACAAGTGGACTTGAAAAAGACAAGTCCACTTGGCAAAATGTTAGCTCCTGCTTTCACCTTGTTCTCGTTTTGCTCATCGTCTTGAATTTCCATCTCCAGCCTTCCCCCTGTTTTCCCTGGACTTCACCAGACATGTAGCTCTTAGCTCTTCCACAAGTGCAGGGAACACTGTCAACATGTTCAGCAGAACGCATGCAATGCTGTTCACTGTTAAAGGGAACACTTGAGTGCTGATCACATGCGACTTTTCCCTCTTTCCCCTTTTCCCCTCTGCATGTGTGAAATCACCCAGCTTTGCAGCAGATGGCTTGCAGTTGGTGGAACGGGCACATTTCTGCACACCTGTGCAGTGAAATGACATCTCGCACTTGCAGCTAGAGCACAAGCAAAGCAAGAGCCATAAATTAGAGTGCTCCCTTTAACTGTGGACTACACTGTATACCATGCAACATGAATGGCAACAAGTGTACTGTAATAAGGCAAATCAGCTTTTTTCTTTTTAGGAGTCAGGTGCCCATGGCCCCGGTGGTTTATTGCCAGGAGACCACATTATTGGAGTTGACAGCTGCGATGTTCGGAGCATGGATTCCTGGAAGGCCTGTCTGGTCCAGACCTTGCTTCTTCCCCAGCATGGCTACTGCCAGAAGAAGAATGTGGTTGAGTCTGAAGGCACATGGTCTCCAAAAGGTGAGGCAAGCTACTGTAATGCTACGTTAATGCTAGTATGTCCTTGCTAGTTAGTAATGCTACTGTAATGCTAAGGCAAGCTACATAATGTTCACCACATTACGTAGCTACATAATGTGCAGTCGAGCTTACTTATGATCCCAGCTGTAACAAATTCTTGGTTATCATGAATGAAGATAGGATCATGATCATAATTTTCATACAATCTTTTTGTTCATACGGTTTACTTACAGGGAAACCCCACATTGTGCTGTTGCACATAAATATAAACTTTATGTGTTAACATTTTACCAAAAATATACCACACACAACAACATAGCACTTATAATTGCATTTAGGATACACTGCTCAAATACTGCTTTTAGAACTACTTTCAGGGTAAGTCGAGGATTGTTAGGAAATATTGATTGATTGGAGTCCATAAAAAACAACAACCAGTTACAGTGACCGAATTTTCGGATTTTATGAGGGTCATTCCAAGTAAACTAAAGTCTTTCTTATCGTTATATTTTCTTTCGGTATCACCGTGACACCTCTCTGTAGACTGCTGCCATGGACAGTCTAACAACAGTCTCTGCTTTGCTTACATGGAACATGGAGAAAGAGTGAGTGTGACTCCACTGTACTTGAGAGATCAAGTTAAGCGTGTTTTCGTTTACAAGTTGCTTCTGCTGCATGTCCTCCCCTAGCAACAGTTTAATGCACTAAACTCAGTAGTGTGGTCACTTTTTTAGTATTTTCCAGGAATTAATGTTCACTACTGATACTTGGGAGTGCACCTTCGATTTTTAAGTTTGATATACTGATTATACGACTGCTTACTTTAAATGCTTACATTATGCAGAACAGTGGTGAGCATCTAGTGTAAACTACAGTCCTGTATAGTACAAGCTTTTTCTTTTTGCTTGATATTACTCCTTAGTTTCTTTACCATCAGTGCTACGTTCCTGAAGCAACATAGTGTGTATTATGAAATATTAGCATGCTACATAAACGTGCAGTGTTTGCAACTTCCTAGCTTTCTTAGGTTTTACTTGCATGGTTATTTTGTATGTTTTCAAACCACGATTGCTTTCTAGTGTGCTTTAAATTTCATATGTTTATGTAGCTGAACATAAAGTTGTGCAACCCCACCACACATTCACATTTCTTTTACATGATTCCAAGTGACAATATCGATTCAATGAAAATGTTGCGAATTCTAAGCTACAATGCCTCACCACTTACAATACATGTTATGGCGCTCTTTTGGTATGCAACCTCATTTTTTGTTCTGATCAGTAATATAAGAAACTGATGTTATTAGTGAAGCTAGTAGCCTTGCAATAAATCACCATTTTTATCCGAGTGTTCATTGTAAATATTATTCAGTACAGTAACACTATTGATGTTTCCATGTTTGCTTATGTGATGTTGAGGTTTAACACTCCATGATTCCACGACAAATCACAATAGTTTTAAGCCTTTGAGATCTGTGTGACTGCGCTAGGTTGTTGCTCAATGATGCATATGCCTCTGATATATACGTGTTTAACTGTAGTTGAACAAGAAATGTTACTGGAGCAATATTCTTTGCTTGGCCATACTTAATCATATCAAGCCTCCATCTTCCTGTAAACTTTTGTGTTATTTTGCATCTAATACGTGTATTACAGCATCAAGTAAACTAAGACCTCTGCTTTTGTGTTTCAACTGGCACACCCCATCATTTGCACATTTCAGAAAAATGTGTGCCTTCCAGCAAGACGCACGCTGCAGATGTCAATCAGGTACTGCAACTCAAGCTGCGCCCGGGATGAATACTGCCTGAAGCCAATACTAGACAATGGGACTAAGCTAGTAGAGGTCAAAAGGGCAAACTGGCAGACAATGCTCTTTCTTGGTCCACCATCAGAGCTTTGGCATTCAGGTGGGTGTACTTCCTAAAGCTCATATTTCAATCTGATGCCTCACTCTTACGTGCGGTGTACTGTAACATGCATTTTTCTTTTATACTTTTTGTCCTCTCAGTTTTGGTGTTATCGTGTTAGCCTTTTCTTTGATACCAGCCTTTAGTCTTCGCTCTTACAAGAGAGTTTCTCACAGCATAGGATCGTTATTGCATCATTAGTGTTTTATTGCTTCTTGCAAGATAAGATAAACCAATCGTTATCATATGCATGGCATTTAACCGACAGCCTCGAATTATCACACTGATTGCTGTCTGACATAGAGCACATAATGTCCAGTAAATATGGGGCCAAATGTTATTCACACCACTCAACCAACACCTGTTGGCAATGTTCACCACTGTCACCGTTGCCAACTTGTTGCTCTATTTTAGTTTAGCAGGTACGTTATTGCCCTATTAAACGGTTTTGTTGTCCAAGTTTCGTCACCTTTTGCTACCCGACTACATGTTTTTACATTTTGTGCATTTGTTGGAGTGTCAAGCCAGTTTAAATGTGGTCAGCTTGCTAAGCTGCGATTACAACTTGATGTGCTGCAGTTTCTGTCATCAAGTGGGTCCCTCGGCAACTGTACCTATCCGTGCTGCCAGTGCACATTTATGAAGTGTTCCTGCAGTATCCTTTCCTATAGTGGTCACACAAAATGTCTGTTTTGTTCTCCAAGCGCTCCCGGCGGGTACCGAGCTGCTACTGCAAACAGTCCCTGACCGTTGCGTATTTGTGACAAGTACAGGTTGATGCACTAGGTCAACGCCTTTAGGGGAAGCCATAATTATTCTGGTGCTGGAAATTCTTTATAGCTTCCAGGGGCACGGCAATATCAAATTTCTCAGATGTATTGAGTTGCAGAATCTTAGGCTAGATGGCCGTAATAACAGCTTTTGCTCCGTAGAAGACTATTGCTTGGGCTAACGCTAGAACCTGTGTTGCTGTCTAGCTGCCATTCCCATTTTACCAGGAGCTCCAAAAATAGCAGGATTCCTCACAAGTCCACCTTACAATGTCAAAGCAGAAGTTGAATGTACACAAACTTTGGCATGTATATTCTCACTTGAACTAGGTTTTTTGGGGGGCATTTGGCAGCACTCACGAAAATACGAGAGGACTCAGAGAGCTGGATATTTCAGCATCAAGATCCTGTACATGAAAAATGACCCCCTGCAGGCTCAAAATCCTACACACTGGACACTGCACTACACACAGCTAAAGCTTTTAAAATTTTTGGCTTCCGTTTTATCATAATCTGAAATGGTGAGAAAATTGGTGGCAATGAACACACTTCAACAAAATGTTCCTGCACTATCTCTTCCTCTAGTTGGCATGCATGATTTATAGTTTTGTTCTGCGAGCGCCACCGACAAGTGCTCAGCCGTTACTACAAACAGTTCTCTGGCAGTTTTCAAAATAATAAAGAAAGAAGTTCTGCTTGGCAATTTCAGTGCAATGGCTAGTGTTAGTATGAAATAGCAGAATGATTAATGTCACAAAGCCCAACGTACCGTTTTTGATATGCTGAATTTGATACCTCAAAATATGAACTTAAGCGCTGTGAATTTAACGCAATGCCCATAGTATCATTTTCGATATACTAGAAGGAGCTTTCAGTTGTGGATAGTTTAGCAGGCCAATTACTAAGTAACTAGCATATTAAGCAATTTTCACTTATGTATAGTTTCTTTTTGTTTATTTTTTGTATGCGTGTACCTTCCATGCCCAGAAATAGATGTGAAGGAGCTTTCTAAATTTTCTTGGATGTAAAATTGTGTTAAGTGGAAAGCAGAAGAAATGTAGCACGATTTCAATGTGTCTCATGCCTGCAGTTCAGCCCGCATGATGGTGTGAGAAAGCCTCAAAGTTGTTTGTTCATTTGTTGGTTCAAATTGGCATTCATCAACCTTAACTTTGTGCCTCTCAGTTACATGTTGTCCTTCTCAGGAGCACTGGCCCTGCTGAACGTTGTTCCTTGCATTGCGCTCGATGGACAGTGGATAACGCAAGGGCTCGTAAAGCTGCTGGTGCAATCAATGCCCTGGCTTCGATCTTCAAGAAAAGGAGTTTACCTCTTCATTGTCTTGGGTGGCACAGTACTCTTGGCGTCCAACGTTGTCCTTGGCGTTTGGAAGCTTTTTGGCCCTAGATAATGTTAGGCTCAAACTCGTCGCGTGTACATAGCACTCGTAATGTAAATACTGTAGGTAACCAATTTTTGCATTTTGCCCCCTGTACATTAAAAACTGTTTTTCTTACGTGCGACTTTTTGTTTCTCACACTCTATAGACCAGAATCTTTTACTCTTGAACCTGCATTTAAAGCAGCTGCACTTAATCTCCACCTTTGTTACCATGGGCAGGCATGGCCGACACAGGGGCTGCGGGTTGGTCACGGGAAGGATACCGGGCTGGGCGGTATCCTCCTTACTCATCTGCCAGTTCCTGTAGCCCTTGCAGAAGGTGGCTGCCAAGATAGGCACTCCATATTCTAGTCAATACTGTAACATTTTGCAACATTCTTTGAAGTGATAACCTTAAGCAGAGATTCGTTACAGTGAGAAGTGCGAGTGTCTTGGGAGATGGTCATTTTTTTTGGCGAACACCTGTGAAATTATGGTGAAGCAGTTAGGGTTAAGGCCCTGCAGCATAAGTTTATTTCGTCTGATGGGAAAAGCAACAAGTATTAAATGCTGGGGTTCGACATGCAAAACCACGTTCTTATAATGGCAAATGCCATAGTGGGGGACTTCAGGTTAATCTTGACCACCTGGGGTTCTTTAGTGTGTACCTAAATCTAAGCACACGAGCATTTTCGCATTTTGCCCTCATCGAAATGTGGGTGTGATGGCTGGGATTGAACTCTATATTACTCGCAAGTTGTTTGTAGCACTGTGCAAGCTGCGGGACTCTTTGACCAATAAGAAGGCCGAATGCACCTTAAGATATGTTCATCCACACAGGGTTGTTCACTCACCACCTCAGTAATTCACGGTACACGACATGGTGCGCAGAGGTCCCAACATGTCACACATTGCTGTGATGCATCACGTACAAAGCAAAAATAAAGCCCTCTAATCCCGCCTATAACCAGACAGTTACGCATGAAAAAATGTTCCTCTGTGCAAGGATATTACCTGTATACGCCTCGTACCTTTTACAGTGCTGCAGACGACTTGTGTGAGACAAAGTGTAGTCACTTCGTCTGCGTAGAGTACTGTAGAGTACCAGTCGATTGTCATTGGTACTCTCATAGCACATGGCTTTGCTTATGCCCACTTTGTCTACACCAGCCAATCACCCACATTCATTTGCCAAATTCCAGAGTTGTGCTTGTGGATGTTTTTGAGCATGGAACAATAGAAGTCATGCGATGCACACTTCATTGGAGGTAGCCTTGCTTGCATTCTTGACCGGGTGCCCAAGCAGGCTTGTTGGTGTTGCATGGTATTAGTAATTGCAGTGCACAAACGGACAGGGGCGATAAGATGTGTGCCGAGTTGAAGCCATTGGAAGTCGCCACTCATCTTTGTCTCTTCTTTCTCATCACTCCGTTGCACTTGGTTGCAATATCATGTGTACGCTTGACTCGTCGCTAAAATGGAGAAAGCATGCAATAGGAGATGCCCAGTCATCTCAAAATTCAATTGAGGAACACACAAAAATATGTATGAAATGCTCTTTAATGCTGATTAAAAGTGATTCTAAGGACATAGCTGACATCACCTTTGATACAGCCACCTCCGTGAAACGTCAATTCGCATGTGGCTGAAGACACCAACTGCTTCTAACATTACATACAATGTTCAATGCCACCGGAGAAGAGCAAGACCCTGGATGTGTAATAAAAATAAGTCTGTATCTCATGTACACTATTTCTAGGGCTCACAGCGATCCCTACCACAGGATCATCCCTGCGAGCATCTCGTAATTTTTCCCGCTTACCCCTGCAACTGCCCAAGTAAACGTAGCTGCTATTAAACCATCACTCCCAAAGAACCGGTAAAACATTTAACGAGGATAGAAAGTCGCTTCTTCAACATTCGTACATGTGCTATCCCCGAAGCAAAAGGTGTTCCTAAGGCACACTGGGCAGAAATTTCCAAGAAAGAGCGGCCAGACATGCGGCAATAGAAGTGCAAGCTTAAAAAGGTAGAGGCGAGACTAGAAAATGCACAGGGTTCCCTACACCATCAGAGCACGCGCAAACGTAACTTTGTGACCATGCTAGCAGAGGAGTCGGCGACACATCTTGCATGAGTGCCCGATTACCTTAACACACAGAGGAAACTAAAAATTATGAATGTAGCAAGGGGGGGGGGGGGGGGGGGCGACACACTTTGGGAGACACAAAGCTGTCTCATATCACCCGATATCATATCACCCTATACCCATACGTTAAAAATTGCTCTAATTGCATTTTCACAACCTTAACCCGATTATTCTTGAAGGTTCCTACACTTGAAATGTCAGCTTCACTTCTCGTAGTGGAATTTTAGTGCCACAGTCTTACTGAAGTAGTCATCGTGCTTCCATAACGCTCCTTCACAATTCCAGCTCTGAGGATTTACTTAACAAGCGGGCCTCCTATTTAGCACCTTCGAGCAGATGACAGGAGCACATGATAATGAAATTATCATGCGAAAAGACATCAATGGGCGCATTAGGAAAGACCAGTGACTGCTATCTAAGATGAAGAAACCTGTTGCTTTCCACTCCCAAATGTAGAAGATGGTACCTTATGTGGAAAAAGAATGTGAACATTGGGGGTCAGCCTAATTATTAAACTAAGTGCCCATGCAGACACTGACTTAATGATGGTCGTTTCCTGCAAAGTGCTTTGTGCTGAAATCTAAAGCGGTTTGTACACAGGCCAAATCAACAAATGTGTCACGCATTCTCCTCAGCTAGGGGGTCACCAAGTTACACCTGCCATAGGTTACGCATACCAAAATTCTAAAGACAAAAAAAAAAAGACATTGGCATCCTTGAAACCACGATCCATTGTGCAAACAAATGCAGACGAAGGAGAGAAAAAGCTATGCAGTGGCTTCCAGTCAGGCATTCGCAAGCAAAGGTCTGCTGGAATTTTTTTTTTCAACCCAGCTAGCTTCCTTCTTCATGATCCTTGCAGTGACACGCACTCACACCACATCTTGTGCATGAAGGTTAAGTGATGATTCCAACCACACTCACACACGTACATGGCTCTATGTCCCTGCTGTGATTCCGCTTGAAAGAAAAAAAAAACGTAAAACGATCCACGCGACCAGTCGCGGGTTTACTGGGAAAGGACAATGAAGTCACACTGTCAAACCTAGTTTCCGACACTAGGTTCAGCGTGACGATGAGGTGCAGTACATGCTTGACGTGCGGGCACACCCCAGGGAAAGAAGGTGAAACGATGCTGTGTACGGCACATCACCGCAAGAGGCAAGTAAAGAGAAGTGAAAGCACTCGCTAGAAAGGTTTAGCTTGTTCACTGTACACATTACCTTTCATGGAATACAAAGTTACTGGAGGCCCTGGCATGAGCATCGGTGGCTCCATCTTGTGCCACATAGTTAAATTGGCGAGGACAAAGCGCTACTATTGCAGTGACATAATCGTCAACATGCAGTTCTCTCCTTTTTTTTATTTTATTTTGGCAGAAACACTCGTGCAAAACAAAAATGTTCGTACTTTAGTGTGGTTGAACAAAGTGTCACAAGGTTGCGCTACCGGCATTACTACTGCCGTCCACATCTCCTGTTACCCGGTATATTCTGTGAAGGGTAATGTGTATAGGGACAAGCTAAAATTCTCTGCTGACAGTTACAGAAGCAGTGTGAATAGGAATAGATGACATGCTGGGTTAGTTATTTCTGGTTGAAACTGTAGATTGCACTAGTCAAAACTTTACGTGTTCTGTATTCTCTTCACGTAAAGTTTCTGTTACTGCAATGTGAAGCTTCACCATGAAAAGTATTTAAGAAGGTTACCCTTAATACCCAAGTAGTCATGATTCACAAGTGTTCCCCTTAGACATTACCTACTCCCATAACAAAAATCATTGGGAAGAATTCAGGTCACCACATTTAGGTACAATCAGTAATGAGAACTTTCAAAACTGGAAGTACTGCGTCGTGAAATCACTACAATGGAACAGCATCCAACCATTGTGTAAACATGCAAACAGGCAGCAACTGTATGCAGAATGACGTAATTCACCGAGCTACGAGGGGTCAAAACAATGTAATTACTGCCAAAAGCATATGTACCATAGATACTTTCTGAATTAATGAGTACAAGTGAAGTACTTCTACAAGTATTTCACTTGTAATCACATAAGGAGTTAGTATACAGGTCTAATCCTAATCCAGCCTTTGGTACTGATACCCCAAAATGAATAACACAACCTAACAACACATCCAAATTTCGCTACACTCTGGCAAAAATAGGAAGGTTTCTATGACACCAAGCACCAGAATGCATTCTAATTGCAGCAAGGCATAAATAAGAGTAACATAAATTGGCTTTATATACATAGTTCATTCAACGCTAAGAGAAACTGCATGGCAAGCTAATATCTTTATGGGCCTATGGAGCAAGCAGTCATCACTGTAGGTATAAAGTGCGGTTAAGTTTCTTACGATGTAGCTTGGCAGCTTCGTTGCAGATAAACAGCAGCATCAGCAGGAAAACGTAAATAAAGAGCGCTACTGAAGACCATTAGCGTTAGGCACTCCAAAATAACATATGAATATTTTTTGAATACCACATAAATATTACACACCCACACAGCACAACCTCACAGTTGGTACATTAACAATTTCAGTAACGAAGAACCTCTCAATTTTGGCAGTAACATTACATAGAATAAGCAAGTTTCAAAGATGCTAATCGGTTGCTTCCTTGTGCATATAAGTGGATAGATGAGCCTAATGTGCAGCAAATTAAAGAACCAATGGAGTGCCTGCCCTCCAAGTAGTATTGGGGTCAAGAGGTAAAAAGTAGCCCATACCTATGGTAACTGTGCCATGCACTGCTAATACTTCATACACTTAAAAAAAAAGAAGTGATTTTATGTGAAAAACCTCACACAGTAATGTAAAACTTTGATGACACCGGAATGATCTGCGCACTACAAAATGATATGAACTCAAGTTACTATGTAAACGAACACTCATATACATTCAAACATTGTGTATGCGTGCGTGCGCGCAAAAGTATCTCCAACCAAAATAATGCATGACGCTATCAATGTGTTCGCACTCCTCTATGCCAGCCACTCTGATGCATAGAAGCTAAAAAGAAAAAAGTAATAATCCTTCTTATAAGTAAAACTACCTTCCTGGATAATGTACACACACACCCGATTGTACTCTACCTATGTTTGAAAATAAAACCAACAAGACTTGGTGCTAAAAGCAGCAGAAAAGAAACTAAACAATGAATGATGATTATTAAATGTCTAGCTGATTTGAGAAAAGCGCAGCCTACGACTGCTTGAGAATGCTGCAAACGATAAATGTGACAGTTCTTAAAGAGCTGCCTCACAGGACAAAGTGCTTGCCTGCCAAGAACGAATATGAAACTGCAGAAGCCCAAAAAGTGAAGAAGTAGTAGAGCCCAGAAAACGGGTGAGCTAAGCATTGTTTTCTCCCACCAAAACACACAACATTATGTGTGATCACCTTGTTTCAAGGCAGCAGTCCTAATCACTTTTTTTCTTGCCTTTCTTGTAGCTCTTTACAATCACAACCTTGGCAGTAATGTATAGACAACAGCGAGCTGTCGGTTCAAAAGTAAACAAAAGACCGGTAAAGAAGAAGAAAAAAACACCTTAGAAGCACCAGCATGAGTGCAACACCAGTTTCCAAGTCTGCTCATGCCATACACCATACACTCACACCCAGGTGCTCGAAGGTGAGGAATGCGTTTGAACACTACTTCCCGAGCCAACGCCTGCATCGCCATCAACCTTGCTGCCCGCCGTTGCAGAGGTTCGGTTTCCCTCACCCCCTTCCTCTTGACAGTCTTCCAAGATAGGTGGGTACATGAGGTCGTAGCGATGCTGGAGCGACGATCGCGATCGGCCGCCCCGCTTCAAAGGCACTGTCGACGTCCATGCCGCCTGGCCACTAGCGCTGCTACTGCTTGGATTTTCCACCGGGCTAGGGGTGTTAACGGGCGACGTCGGGAGTGACCGAACTGAGTTTTCGCCACTCCCCTTCCTGCCACAGGAGCCTGGCTTGAGCAGTTCGACGGCTGATTTCCTGTCCAAGTTGTTCTGGCTGCTGGACGTCTTTGTTTGTAGGAGAAGCTTCTTGAAGTCAAGCAGGCTCGTGGGTTTGGCAGGACCCAGACGGTCGTTCGCGAGCGACCGCCGCTCCAGCGGGCTGCAGACGCGGGCTGCAGTGACATCGCCCGACCAGCTGCGACGGTCACGGGCCCCACGTGGGCTCAGGAAACCAGTCTCAGCAAGGCCACCCCGGCTTGGCGTGCTCGGGCGGCTCGTTACAACCAGGGGAGAACTTGATCTGTGAATGTATTGCACATGTTTTTAGACCAGTAGGAGACCATGACAAGCAAAGCTCTCTGCAGTTTTTTTTTCCTGCAACGCATGGAAACATAAAAGTTCTGTTTATACAGTCAAACCTCGTCCAAAGTCACATCCAATGCAAGGATTCTCTTGCTATGTGCTCTTGCTACGTGCAATAATCATTATAAGTGCATATTTGTTACATGCTGATATCGGCAAGATACGTTAGATTTACTTTGTACGTCCGATAATTCATCATATCCATGTTTGTAAACAAAGTTCGACTATGTTTAAATGTGCACTAGCAGATATTCTATGTCTCACTATGTTACAGAATGCTGCAGAAAACATCACCTAGCTTTTGTAGGATATCTTTATTTCTGCTCGCCCGGTGGCCATGAAGACACTTGCTCTTCACCTGCTGGAATACTATGTGATAAGGGAAAATCATGACACCTAACTTCTGGCCTGAACATTCAGGCATCAGTTGGTTTTCTATGGGCTGCTGCTAAATGCAAATGCTAGCTGCTACATACTCTGAATTGAAGCAGTTTTGAAGCATGGACCCCGTAACGAGACTAAGTTTCGTTACAGGCAATGCCTCTGCTCAATATTGGATTGGAGCCAACTTTATTTGTGCCTGCAGTTGGGCCCTCGCGTGCCCTGACGAGGGCCTACGTCATCTACTAAGTCGCTGTTACTCGGCGCAGGTCTCCGCTCGCCGTTGCCAGCTCGCTGGGTCCCTGCCTTTCGAGCGCCCCGAGGGCCTGCTGGGCGGCCCAGAGCTGTTCGTCTTGGTCGTAGCTCTTCGCGGCTGCCTCGAGCCGCGGTGGGATCGTTCTTGATTTTGCTTCTTCTGGATTTTTACCGCAGTCCCACAAGATGTGCGTGTAATCTGCCGTCGCCCTCTGGCAGACTCTGCACTTATTGGTCGGATATGTCTCGGGGTACATGCGATGCATCAGTCCCGGGCTCGGTAGCGTTCTGGTCTGGAGCTGTCTCAGCAGTACTGCCTCCGCTCCACTCAGTGCAGGGATGGGAGAGTTCTGCGAGCCAGGCGGTAGGCCTTCGTGATTTTGTTGTAGTCCCTCATGCGGTCCTTGGTTCCGAACCACGTCGGACGGTCTGCCCAGGGCGCGGTTGGTTAGCGCTCGCGCCGCTGCGTGTGCCATCTCATTGCGTTCCGACGCGTCGCCCGCGTGCGCCAGGAACCACTTGAGTCTTACTTTTCTGTCTTGTAGTTTGGCCGCTCGCAGTACGTGCTCGGCCTCCCTGCAGATTTGGTCTTTGACGAAGTTTCGCCCCGCCTGTCTCGAGTCACTCAGCACTGTGGGGCAGTCGGCGATGGCCAGGGCGATGGCTACCTCCTCCGCTTGTTCCGTTCCGGCGCTTCCCAAGATCGCTGCTGTCCTCGTGGCGCAGGTTGACACCCCTATGACGACTGCTGTGAAGGTGTTTCGTTGGTATTCGGCCGCGTCGATGTACCGCGCGTGCTCGTCATTGGCGTGCTGGTCGAAGAGTGCCTTGGCTCTCGCCGCTCTTCTTCCCTTGTTAAACTCGGGATTCATGTTGTTCGGTATGGGGTCGATTCTGGTCTGGCTTCGGACCTCTTCGGGAACGGGGAGCTACATCTCCACATCGTTCGACCGTCCCATTCCCAGGTCGTCCTGTATCTTCCTCCCTGCGTTGGTCATGGACAGCTGCTCCAGTTGAGAGGTTTGTTGCGCTTCGACTATATCTTTGAGCGTATTGTGTATCCTGAGTTGTAAAAAGCAGGTTGTGCTCGTGGACTCAAACAGGCCCAGCGCCATCTTGTACGCTCTTTTGATGATCACGTTGATTTTGTTACATTCTTGTTGCAGCCATCTGTGACGCGACGTGGCTGATGACAAAGGATTGGACGAGCCTAATTAGGCTCTCCTCCCTCATGCCAGCCTTCCGGGAAGTGACTCGTTTGAGGAGTCAAATCACGTTGGCTGCTTTTGCCGTGAGACGGGTGATGGTTTCACCATTTCTTCGGTGCTTTTCGATGACCATGCCTAGGATCCTAATTTTGCCGACCTCGAGGATCACATTGCCGTATTTGTTTACGATTCAGATTTTTTTGTATTCACGTTGTCTGGTCTTGCCTCTGCTGTTTTTTGTTGGTGGGAGTATGAGAAGCTCCAATTTTCTTGGCTAACATCTCGGTCCGGTGCCTTCCAACTGGTCTTCTATTGTGGCGGCGGCGGCTTGCAGCGCGCCCTCGATGTGGGCGTCGCTGCCACCGGTCACCCACAGCCTGATATTGTCCGCGTAGATGGTGTGCTTGACATCTTCAATGTCCCCAAGCTTTTTGGCCACTCCGATCATTACCAGGTTGAACAGCATAGGTGAAATTACCGATCCCTGCGGTGTGCCGGTGCTCCCGAGGTTCTTCTCTTGCGTATGTAGGTCTCCTGCTCGTAGCTCGACGGTCCTGTCCGTGAGGAAGTCCTTGATGTAGTTGTAGGATCTTTCGCCCATGCTGAGCTTGGAGACTTGGGACAGAATCGCCGAGTGTTTCACCTTATTGAAGGCGCTCTGCAGGTCGAGCCCTAGGATTGCTTTGTTGTCGTAGGCGCTGCCGCCATCGTCGATGATTTGGTATTTGAGCTGCAGCATCGCGTCCTGCATGCTTAGGTGCTGTGTGAAGCCGATCACCGTGGACGGGTACAGCCCTTCTCATTCCAGGTAGTCTTGCCACCTGTTGAGCAGGGCTTGCTCCAGGACCTTGCCCATGCAGGACGCGAGCGAGATGGGCCGGAGGTTATCCGTGTCCAGCATCTACCCCGGCTTGGGAATCAGGATAGTTTTGGCTGTCTTCCACAGCTTTCGCAATGCGCCCGCTTTCCAGCACTTGTTGAAGTATTTTGCGAGGTTCTTAATCGAGCCGTCGTCGAGGTTCTTGAGCGCCTTGTTCGTGACGAGGTCCGAGCCAGCTGCCAACCGGCTGTTGAGGTCGTGCAGGGCCACGCGTACCTGCTCGACGTTGATGTCACGATCGAGCGTCACGATCACGATAGGCCGGCGTAAGGTGCATGTTGTTCGGTGGGTGTAATCGGCAGGTATTTGTCGTTAATGCGCATGGTGACTTCGTCGGCGCCATGTACCGAGGCCGCCCGATGCGTGAGCTTGGCGAGTCTGTCCCTTTGGTGCGACTTGGTCTTGGTTTCGTTAAGCAGATGCCGCAGCGGGTAGAAATTTTCGGTATATACTTACCAGTATAGCCACCACATCACTTTTCTAAATTTCAGGCTAACAGCTCAAGTCACGAAGAAATTAAACTTCCTTGCAAATCCCATGCTCCTAAAACTGTTGTGGCCCACAATAGTCTTGGTGTTGCCATGCTAGTGAAATGCCTGGATGTAGCGGGGAACAGCATCGCTGGTGGCAACATCTTGCGATGCTGTGCTCAACCGAACAGTATGAGTCTCTTCTTATCCTTGCCTACTGTTACAAGAGATGCAAGCTTCTCAGTATCATTATTTTCACTGCAAAGTGCCACATAGCGACACAACAAGAAATGTCCCAGCATATTCTTGTTTGAAAACAGTGTCACCAGACATAGTCACAAATGCTACTGTTCCGTTTTTCTGTCTTGGTATTCTGAAATGCTAATGCTAAAACATTAAAGTACCATATAAACTTTCTAAACTCTCTGTTGGAGCTGCGCATTGTAGCCCCAAAATTTGATGAGGAACTTAGAACAGTCGTGCAACTTATGTTCAAGATCTAAAACATCCATTAGAAACTTTTGTTAGGGCAAGATTGATGCTGAGGTAACGCCCAGCTCCAAAATAAAGAAAGGCTACAATATGCAAATAAATACAGAGAGACATTAGGGTTGCTGCCCACACTAAACAAGCAAGGAGTCAAAACATTTGGGCCAGAAAAAGATTTATCACTGTCTTCTATGGGTGCCGTGCATATCACTGGCACACTGTTAATGCACCTTCCGGTAAGTGATGAGGACTAGAAAATGTGCCAAATTTTGAAGATAATTTCAAATTACGTCTAAGCACCATCTCTTGTCACAAGATGGAAAACCTAACACTTCGCTTTAATTGAAAAACCAATATAACACAATATAGTACTACAATCCTGTACCTCACAGTTCTTACCTTGATGACAATGGTGACTGGGCCATATCAGTGTCAGTCCTGATGCCATGTTTTTTCTTGGACGAATGAATGGCGGCAAAGAGATCTTCTGTGGACATAGGTTTTCGTGGTGCCAGCTCACGGGTGATTGACGTGCTACTGCTGCTGTCTGGGGACTTCTCCGATCCAGAACTAGAAAGGCTTGTGGAAGACAGTGCTGTGGGGGAACCTTCCTTACGAAGATCTCGTAAACTATATGGTGGCTCAATTGTGCCTGGCATGGACATGCCAGTGTGGTTGGCGCCCTGGTAGGAATTCTGCGGTGAGCTTGGAATGTACACTCCTGTCATCTGCCTCTGATTGTCGAAGGCTGTCCTTGATCCGAAGTGGCCTGGTCCAGCAATGCTTTGTGGTTGCCTCAAATTCTGCATGCTGTGAATTGGCTGTGGAGAGCTTCGAGGACCCTGTCCATATGAGGCCGTTGGAACCGAATTTTGGGCAGACTGCATGTACTCTGCCCTAGCATGGTCAGGTGCCAGCAGGCGGGTTGAGCTCATCGGGCTCCTTGACACTGGCGATTGCCGGGAAAGGTTAGAAGGATAACCGTGGGGCAAGGCCCCACCTTGACTGTAGGCATGAGTTTCGCGAATGCCATTTGATGCATGCAGTGCGTGGTTAGGAATCGAACCTCTAGGGTCAACTCCTCTTGGAGTTCCTGACATGCCGATTTGCTGACCAAGGGGTCCCCGTACCAGTGATTGGCTGGGCTGGTATGGAGCCCTAGGTATGTAGGATGAATACTGGTTCCTTGGTGCACTTCCATCAAGGTGATCATGTGCTATCATGCCTGAACTGGGTCTGTCTGGAAAGTTGTACTGGTTTGCAGAATTGTGATGCTGTGTATCAACCGGCGTCATCCTTCCGTTTACCAAATTCTCGTCATGCGGACTGTGCCTGTAGGCCTGAGGCTGCATGTGTCTAGGCACCGCAGCATAAGCAGCGCTGTTCTCCATTCGATGACCATGGGGTGGGTAATGCATCACTGGTGTTGGAGTCCTTGCAGTGTTTCTAGACACCGGTGTGGTCTGACCAGAGCTCCATGAAGACACCGGGCTGGAAGCAGTAGGACGACCATTATGACTGCGTGCTGCTGGGAAGGAAGCATGGCTTGGAATGTGGATGTTAGTAGGTGATGAGTGCTGGTGCACTGGAGTGGTCCTGCCACTGAGATGAAGGTGCGGCACAGGTGCCTGAACCATGTGCGAAGGTGGCATGTGCTGTACAGCGTTTGAGGGGCTGGTAGATGATGTCGGCGGAGAAGCTGGCAACCCCGACACCCAGCTGGGCCCTACCGGTTCCCTTGGAGAAGGCTGCAGTGGAGTTCTTCTCCCGGGTGAAGTTGTCGATGGGACACTGATAGGTGAAAAGTGGTGCAGAGGCGTCACGCGACCTGAAGAGTTTTCAGAGATAGAAGTGCTTGCACTGGATGGCCTGTTAGAATACGGGGTCGAAATGGATGCAGGACGTTGAACTGGAGTAGTTCTTCCAGAAGACTGACTGCTCAGGTAACCCGATGCTGAAGGTTGAGGCGTGCTCCTGCCAGACACGGTGCCATGAACGTGACTCGATGTGGTGGGCTGCGGTGTGCTCCTTCCCGACAATGGAAACTGAGGCCTTGTGCTTGGTGTGGATGTGCTGTTTGGAGGACTGTTCAATGTAAACATTCCATCCCTGTACTGCAAAAGTGGCCTTGTGTCGGGAGACGTCACGGCACCAGACACAGAGTACCGCGTCCTTGGAATCGTGCTGCTTGTGTACGTCTCCACCTTGCCGCTAGGGTCCAGCCGGACATAAGCACGCTGATTCAAGCCGGGTGCAAGAGGCATCGATGCAGGCAAGGTCATGCACTTACCCGGAAGACCAGTGCTTCCTGAAGGCACATGCTGCACGGGGCACTTCATCATGTAGCCGTCACGATGCCTTCCCAGCGAATTAGAACTGTAAATTACCTTGCCTTCAGAATCTAGAGTCACTCTCGCGCCAGCCCTGCTGTAGGAAGGTGTCTGTGCAAAGTCGTTGTTTGCATCACTGATCGCACTCGGCTGTCTTGTAGATCCTTGTTCTAGCACTCGGCTGCTGTAGGTAAGTGGAGGTGGAGGAGGGGGCACAGCAGGGGGCGTTGTCTGTGGGCTTGTCTGTGGGCTGCTCTGCGGACTGGAAGGCTCGGGTGAAGAGTGGGCTTCATCTTGTGCCTTGCGGCTGGTGCCGCTCAATGTGAGCTGTTTGACATTCATATCGCGACCTGCTGACTTGGCAGGTGATGGTGGGCTTGGTGTAGTTGGGGTCTTTGGAGGAGAAGAGTTTTTAGACAGATAGGAGAGGAACGGTGATCTTGTCTTGCTCATAAGTGAGGATGGTCTGTTCAAGTAGAATGGATTGGAGGTGGGTGATGGAGTTCCTTGCTTAGGCGATTGTGCAGCCTGAGGACTGGCAGAAGTTTTTGTGCTTCCCGCCTGCTCCTTTCTGCTGGTAGTCACAGCTGCTGAGCTGCCATGTACAGTTGGTGTAGTTCGTGCCTCTGAACTTTTATTTGTCTCTCTCTTATTTATCTTTTTGACTGGTGCATGCACCGGGCTTTGCTTTCTCTCACTACCACGTGGCACACTTGGTACTCCTACATTAAGTTCACTTCTGTTTGAAGTGTTGGGCAATGCTCCCTGCGTATGGTCACTGTCAGCAGATGAGAATGAACCTAGCACAGGTTGAGGCCGGGGTGTAAGGGGCGCATTTGGCTGAGAGACGACTGCGTTAAGAAATGGCACGTCTCGCGCAGACTGCACACCATACATGTTGAGCCTCGCTGAAGATTCGTCTGCCTCTTTGTCCATGTTGGCATGTTTTGCTTCTGCCGCCAGTACAGCACCAGAAGGTGGATTGGGAACCTCATTTCCTGCTCTCGGAGCACAAGAGGGGTTAGGCTCAGATGAGGGAGAGTTCTGCCCAGATGCTCGCTTCTCCACATCTAGACGACAGCTGTCTTCATCGCTAGGCTCAGGAGACACCGCACATATGGAAGGATACCTGAACGAGCCAATGGATGTCTTCCTCCTCAGCCGTTCACCAACCTCACAATCCGATTCCGATATATCACCGGTAGACACCGGTGGAGAGCTCTCCTTTTGTGAAGGAATTGGTGACAGGGTTCTCACGCTGGACAACCTTGGTGGGGGCAGCGGTGGTGCCTTCGACCGTTGCGTAAGTGTGCTCGCAATTGAGCAGTTGTCAGTTCCCGTGTCGGTTGCATTCTGCGAGAGAAAGCTGTTTAGACTCAGGTTTCCAATTGTGTCTATAGACGTCTGCGAACCCCTGTCACCGGAAGCACCTAGTTCTCCATTTTGTTCACCGGGAAACTTGGCAAGGCCATGCTTGAGGCCACTGTCTGTATGCATTGATGTGTAATAGCCATCAGTGTCAACTGAGTATACAGAGGAGTCGCCGTCGTCAATCGGATTAGTAAATGGGTCTGAGCCAACGCTGATCTTTCGAGTTCCAGGCGATGAAGATGATTTGGAATCAGAATGACAAGCTTCGGGTGTTATGGTTCCCGAATGGCTTTCTTGATCAGTTGAAGTGGAGTTCATGTTAGAGCGGGCAGTCAGTGGACCCTGGCCTGGCTGCTTCCAAGACGATGCAAGTGTAGTTGCGGTCAGGGCAACGGAGACATCCGATGTATAACCGGGTGTTGTCCCATCATGAGACCTGAAATGCAGAATAAAAGAGATTATGTATAGAGTGTCCGTAACAAACAAGAGCAATACAAACTGTCCATGCACTTAACTGTACAGCCCCTGCAATGGTGAAATACTAGTTATAGTGAAAGATTGGCAAAGCATGCAGAAATTTCTACGCAACACCAAACTGAACACTTCAGTGAAATAATTTACGCTCTGTACATGCTCTGTAGATGGCAAAATACTGCAGGTTGTTTCTTTCTCGTTTCTTTCGTGAGGTGAGGTAGTCCAAAATGTTCAGCAATAGTCTACTTTAGCTCTACAGCAATATTCAGTAATGATTGCACAGCATGTAAAATCATCAATGGAATGGCATCCTGAAAAGACTTCGATCAAATGCATTTTTCCAGTGTATGAGTGCTGAACAACAAAGAGGAAAAAAATATTGCATTTGACTAATTTAGTATGTGGCCTCCACTTGTAACAGTTGATAGTTACAGCAGTCCAGCAAAGAAAGAAACGTAAGGGGTTCAGTGCATCACAGAAATGCATTTATGTAGGCATGCTGAATAGAGCTAACTAAACTTATGCTTTAATGCTTTCTTTGCGCAAGCCCTGCACTGCACAGAGTTCATAAATGGGAGCTGCTTAAATTATAAAGGCATCCAAGATCAATTCTTCTGAGTGCTGTAACACTCGATCCACCACATGTCTCTACATGTGTACCTGTACATACTTCATTCACAACGCTAGACCTGCTTGCAGCCGCCAATTTAATAAGCACGTGTTGGCAGCAAGAGGACAGAACAGTTGCCGTACAGATGACCGAGATTTCATGATTCGTGCAATAAGTAAGGTCAAAGTGGCTTTTAGAAGAAACGAATATCCAATATCCTTTGGCAAATGCGTGTTTCATGTTCTGAACAGCTGCATACATCACAGCAGGCTTGCTGCCAAGTTTCGAACTATACTGACCTCCCATCGGTACTGTGGTGCGTGTTGTCCGAGAAGAGCGAGTCTCTGCCCAGAGAGCTCTCCGAGTGGCTGTGCGGGATCATATCGGGGGACGGCCCCGATGAGTGGTGCTGGTCTGAATCCACAGAAGCCCGTGTGCTGCTGCTGGCGCTCCAGTTGCCGCTCGACGACTGGCCGTCTTCACCGCCCTTGGCCGACGTCCGCGCTGATGTTTCACGCAGCTTCACCGCCACCGTCATTGCACCGGAGTTGGTGGAGATGGGCAGCAGGGAAGACGATCGCTTCTTCTTCTCACTCCCGCCAGTGGACGTGCCGCTCTCCGCGGCCCTGCCCGTCTCGTTTTTTGCCACCCCGTGGCTTCCACTGTCTGCCTCCTTGTTCTTGCCAGACTTCTTGAGGAACTTCCAGTCACGGCCAAGCCTGCTAAAATTCATGGCTTCGTAGAAGGACAGTCGCTTTTCGGGTTTGCTGTTGACGTTTGTCTCGGTTGTGGTGGATGACGAGGATGAGAGCTCACCAGACGAAGGGCTCTCTTCGGGACGGCGCTTGCTGGTGGCGCCCCCGCCACTTCGCCCGCTAGATTTGGTGCTTGTCGCTGTTTGGAGCAGGTCGTCGTCTGTCTGGCACGAACTATGGATCAGGGCTTCCGTCTTGACCAACGTGCCAGACTTCTTGCGGCTGGTAAGCGCCTCTACGATCTCCTTGGAGTTCCCGTCCGAGATTGTGTTTCTTCTCTTGTGATGCTTCTTTCGCTTTATCAGGAAGTCAACCTGCAAAAGGAAAACTCAATTCAGTCTCTCTCAGATGCCGTTAACTCTAATTGCCGACACAAACATACACAAGTACATGAATGAGAGAGCAGGAGCTTGTGCACTGTTGCTACTGTTAACAATGGCCACAAGAATGCCTGCTTCACTTTGCAAACATTGGAAGAATGAGCAGCATTCCAGGACAACTAAGCGTCAGGGCACCTGTAGTTTGCAAGGTGGTCTTCCTGGCAAGACTACAATGTTATGCTGGTTGGCTCATGGTCCACACGGTGGTCAGCACAAACAGGGCAATAAAGTAAAAAATAAACGACAGCATTTCGACAATCATCTGATTTTCTTGCCCCATTCTTTGCGTTCTTTACTACATTATTCACTCCGGCAAGCCTCTTTATGACAACAGCTTGCGCTACTCTGGTTTTCAGCACTTTAAGCAAGCCCTTGGTGGCACGTGGCTTCTTCCCATATTGTATGTGGGAATCGTGATGCCAAGACAGTGCCATCATTTTTGGGGACTTCACTGAGGAATCAAGTCTAAGTGATGGTGACTTCACTTTTCGTCTGTGCACCTATTTGGCAATGCAACACTTTAGTCACATGGCACTGTGGTTCTAGTGATCATACATGCTTTGGAGTAGTAGTTCTGCGGAAACCCACAAGGTGAAGTGAAGTACTGAATAAAGGTAAGAGGAAGGTAAGAAGGTAAGACTAAAGAATAAGAAGTAATGAATAAAGTTCTGTGGGTTTCCGCAGAACTACTACGTCAAACTCTTGCCTTTGCTTCGTGTTGTCAACAAATTCGACTTCGCCCTGCCATCTGCTAGCCGCCTGGTTAGCTCAGATGGTAGAGCAGCTGCCCCGGAAAGGCTGTGGTCCCGGGTTCTAGTCCCGGACCAGGACGAATTTTTCTTCAACTATGAGGCTTTTCTTTCGAGGAACCTGTATGGGTTTCCTTTGTAGCAATTGCTACGAATGGGTGGATGTCTGATTTTCCCTTTACTCATACATGCTTTAGAGATGGTAAACCAAGATGTATGAGCCTAAATATGCCATGCACAGGCCAACGACATGAACAGAGACATGCCGTACTTCAGTACAGTGGGTGGCAACTCCCTCCCCCCTTTGCCTAATATTGATAAATAATAAACAGATGCACAGACCAACGGAAGGTACATGTCCTGGTCAACCTCCCTCCAACCATAGGATGCGTGATCACTTTCAAACTTCAAATTTCAAGGACCTTGGGATTTTATCCTAGACCATCCAAATTCCCTTACAAGAGGAATTGTGAGCTCCTTGATACTATTAAAGTGTTGGCTGTTGTCCATAAATACATTCTTTTTTCTCTTTCTGTTACGATGAATACACCTGTGTTATGTGAGGCTTAATCGCTTATGCTTGGAAGCCTGTCCTTAATCTCTCAGTACACCATGCTGAAGTTAGCCACCAGCAGAACCTTTATGTCAAGCTTGTTGACTTCAGCGCTGTCAATAACAGCAACCCATAGTCAATTTCTCTCAACTGCACTCAATCCATCGTAGTATGCAGCTACAATTGGATGTGTTTAAGCATGCTATTAGAAAAGGGCAAGAACATGCCAATATGTTTTCTATACACAAGAGACCCTCTGTGGTTGCTTAGTGGCTTTGGTGTTCTGCTGCTAAGCACGAGATCGTGGGATAATTCCCGCCACAGCGACAGCATTTCGATAAGGGCAAAATGCACTCGTGTACTTGATTTAGGTGCACATTAAAGAACCCCAGGTGGTCAAAATAATCTAAAGCCCCCACTACGGAGTGCCTCATAATCAGATCATAGCTTTGGCACACAGAACCCAATAAATTAATTCATTTTAATAAACAAGATAAATAGCCTATCTGTCTCCGTCATAGTTGAAAACTTCAAATTTGTGCATTTCAATCAGCGTAGTCCCAATACATCTCTCCATGCTTTCAAACCTAACTTTTGCAACATGCAAAAATGACAAAAACTGAGCAGATGCCTTATTTTGCTTAAGTACATCAAGAAATGTATGGAAGTTATAAGAAAACCTGACAGAGGCTTATTATTATTTAAAAGAAAAAATATAAACCATTGCAAGCACTACATAGGAACCAGTTCACAGCATGCACCGATAAACAAAGCAGATTTTGCTTAAATGATAGAAGAAAACATTTTACATTCATAATACATTTCATTTACAGAAAAATTTAAAGGCCTACCCTGTCAAACATGAAATATGACTATGACTGACAAGTGCACTTCATTTAAGAGAAGGTATTTTAATATGTGTTAACACAAAAAAAAACTTTAAAAAAATACACATGAATTGGCCGAATGTCATCTGGCTGTTTAACAACATATTTTTTCATTGTTTCTTATAAGAGATTTAGACTCAAGTAGAAGTTCAAATTTGTTCTGAGTTGAGAAGCGTAATGACCTGGTATGCTGGTCGCTGTTTTCAGTAATTAGTTCGCCGAAAGGTGCTAAATGCATCACAAAATATACCGCTACACTCTTTTCAACCAATGAGGAGACAAGTACAGCCACTCACATGTATCAAAGACCTCCGCACTGATGACAAGCGGTTGAAACTGCTCTCTGATGTGTCGATAGGAACCACGACGGCCGGGTACTCCAAGGACAAAGCGTGCATTTTCTCCTCGGGAGACGGCAACGTCAACAGCTCCTCCGCTCCACTGTCTCGCGCATCTTGGCCAGCAGTAACCAAGCTAGCAGGCTGCAACAACAGGCATGTGTGGCGAGAATCAGGCCACCGTGCGCTTAAGCATGCTTGCAAGAGCATAATGCACTATGCTAGTGAAAAGTGCCATGCCAGCAAAACGTGACCTTGAACAAATGCCTGCATCCAAGATGAAGGTTTCAAAGTAGTTAAGCACAATTGCATAATCACAATACAAGGTCATATGTGAGCGTGTGGGTTTCTTATAGCTGTGCAATGGCATGCAATTTATTATTATGCATGATTTGCATATTCACTAGCACATTATGAATGTCAAGTGACTTTTCTGGATCCTTTCGTTTCCAATTTCACCACTCTTTGTCATGTCAGCAGGATTTCAGTACATATGCTTAGTGTGAAACTTACGCAATCTGTGGTAACTGCATACATAGCAGCGCAAGATTGCGCACTTGAGCTTTTAGCCATAAACAAAGCAATATTTTATACTCTTTGCTTCAGATTTCATTCGTCTATGACAGCTAGTACATATTATAACCAGAACGCGTACTATATTATATAATCAGGCTGTGCACATGAGATCCCATATAAATGGAAGCTTTGCCTGTGTCATTGTCACACATTAGCACAGACTGCAACAAATTAAAGGCATCATTGACACTAAATAACTTATTTTTATTGGTACTTATGTTATATCAGCACATATCGGCAATATATCAATCCCATACTCACAGGTTGGCTGTTTGTCTTTGAACACATATACTGTTTCTTCCCCAGAGGTTGGGCATCAAGACACAAATGTCTTCGAGCCAAGCAATACAGAGTGCCATGCTATGTTGGTTCTTACAGGTGATGGAGGCTACGCAAAAAAACATCTATTGTCTGTAGTCGTGTACACTTCATATCTTTACTTGCAAACACTGGAAGGGCCGCACATTGCACCTGGCATGGTAAGAAAGCGGTCTCCCTATCAGTCAGACGGTTCTCACACGCATGACAAGTGGAGCCCTCCCGGCGTTGATAGAGAAGCTCAAATTCCATTGCCTCGCATGGATGATAAGACGAAGAGCTCGAGTACAACGTAAACCAGAAAAAAAAAAGAAAGAAGAGACTGACAACGGAACCCGGGACGAGCTATCTTGGAATAAGGACGAAGGGGCACACGTCTAAACAGGCTTAAGTGACAAGGCCTGAGAGAGACTCAACACAACTCTTTTTGCAGTTGACCTGTTTGCATGCAAGAGCTCAGAGCCACCCTCAGGCTACTTGCTTTTAGCTGTCGGTACTTATGTAGAAAATATATATTTAAAAAAGAACCTATCAGATTCTTTTTTTATCACCCACAATTTACACTTTCGCAAGTTGGGAGTCCTGGGCAGCAGCTGTGGTATCCCTGTACATGAATATAACCGCTATGCCAAATCACCCTTACAATGGTCATAATCGACACAAAAACGTCATTGTTATATCCGATATTCGTTATAAGCATACATTAGTCACAAGCTGTCATCGGCGAAATACATTTCATGTATGCTTCGCTATAGCCGATAATTCGCTATATCAGTGTTCGTTATATCGAGGTTCGAATTAATTTGTTCTAGTATTGTTTTAAACGTGCCAGACGCAAAGTTGTGATCGCGTTTGCTACGGAGCGCCTAACCCTCCGTGCATGCGTAGAAAACGGTATCCCGTTAGCTTCATACGCGAGGGCTCGTTACAGTAAGTGCACGCCGTAGTGTGTAACCGTCGGCAAAGTGCGACTCGTTTCCGAAACCGCGGCAACGCGTCACACACGCCACTCACCCTGCGGGTCTCGATGTCGAGGTCTACGTTCCTGGCGCGTGGTATTCCTGTACCTGTATATAACCACCGCCATGCCAAATCACCCTTATAATGGTCGTACTCGACACAAAAACGTCATTGTTATATCCGATATTCGTTATAAGCATACATTAGTCACAAGCTGTCATCGGCGAAATACATTTCATGTATGCTTCGCTATAACCGATAATTCGCTATATCAGTGTTCGTTATATCGAGGTTCGACTTGTTTGTTCTACTACTTAAAACGGTATCCCGTTAGCTTCATACGCGAGGGCTCGTTACAATACGTGCACACCGGAGTGTATAACTGTCAGCAAAGTGCGACTCGTTTCCGAAACCGCGGCAACGCGTCACACACGCCACTCACCCTACGGGTCTCGATGTCGAGGTCTACGTTCCTGGCGCGCGGTGAGGCGTCTCCCCACACGGGCATGCAGAGGAACAGTCTCCGGGGCGAGTCCTCGGCGCCGCTCCACCCATCGTCTACGGCAGCGCCGCGGATCACGTGCAGGGCAGGCGTGGCCGCGGCGTGCTCGTAGAGCTGGCGCACCCGCTGGGGCCGCGAGTCCCGCGTGAACAGGCAGCTGGCATGCTCGTACCGCGTCCGGTAGTGGTCCTTCAGCTGGCTGAACTTGGTCAGGTCTCCTAAGGCTGCGCCGGGAGGAATATTGAGAACGTACATATACATGTGTGTGTATTAAAGACTAGCTTCAGCGTTGTGTGTGAAAAAAAAAAAACACGTAGCTTAATTAAGAGAGACACAATAAAGACGACAAGACGTAGTGCTCTTTCAGCTGGCTGAACTTGGTCAGGTCTCCTAAGGCTGCGCCGGGAGGAACATTGAGAACATACATATATATGTGTGTGTGTGAGTGCGTTTGTTACAGACTAGCTTCAGCGTTGTGTAAAAAAAGAAACGTAGCTTAATTAAGAGAGACACAATAAAGACGACGGGACGCAGGCTACAGGTGAATCGACTAACCCCCCTAAAACACGTTTCAGTGGTTCCTTCGGCCCTGAAATCATTTATTGCGACAGCGGCAACGACCGCACCGCGTATAGAGACCGCCGTCTTGTTGGCGTGCTCGTTCCTCAAGCATTGGCATTAACCGTAAATAGTTACGAGTAACTACGGAGAACGGCCGAGAATTCATTAGTTTTCGTGCGGTTTGGTAGAGGGAGAGGTTTCTCTTTTATGATATATTGGTTCCATTGGCGCAAGGCCCAGGTCTGGTCAAAGAGCGCCATGCTATAGTGACCCTGGGCTTGCAACGCAACAATTGAATTGCTAATGGTCTATGTAACATGGCCGCACAGGGGCCTAAATACCGTTCGCCGTGAAGTGCGTAATGTATACATATGCAATACAGCTATACCAATGGCTTACGAACTGTGCGCATTACGAACATAAAATAGATGCTTTGAATGGGTGGTGCACTAAAACGTATCACGCAGTGCCAGCGGTATCCATGCCCCACCAGAACCCTTGAATGCAAGTGCCTGGAGATGTGCACAGCACCCTGCTTACAAGAAAAATGGCACCTGTCATTTTTATTACTATTATTGAAAGAACTGATGGGCGTATGCCCTTGTCGCAACTCCTACCGAGCGTACGTGCTGTACAAAACGCTATACAATCGCAGCAGCGTCCTCCACTGTGAGGTCGTGGTGCGAATCTATTGAGCTTATAACACGCAATAAATCGACATCATTAAAAAATATATATTAAAACTACCTTTGTGTCAAAGAAGGGTTCTGCGCCAAGGAACATAGCCGGATGAAAGGGAGTGTTCTCATCGGTAATCTATACAGGGAAGTGCTTTTTCCTTTCAGCTACTACTTCTACTTTCGGCTACTTTACTCCCGACACCCCAGCAGGGCGCGGCGGACGGTCAGTGTCTCGACACATTGACCACATGTAGGAGGTTCACTAGTCAACAGGTACAGAGAGCGTGTCGTATGTGTGACGTACTCTAACACGACGGAAAGAATTTTAGCATACGTATTCGCTTTACACACGGCGTCAGGCGGTCCGCGCAGGGAGCTCAATTTGAAATCTCGAGTCGGCAAAAAGAAGTAATAATAAGAAAGAAAGACAGAAAGGCCGCGGCTAACGCTAACCCCGCCATTAACTGAACGCCTAAAAAGAAAAGACCCCCCTACCCCCACACACACCTCCCGATATGTGCGGGTCACGCCAAAAGCCTTCTTTTATTTCGATAGAAATTTTTTCACAGCATTTAATTTGAGAGCCATTTATTTCTACGTTTACTCTTTGTATTTTGCATCTGAGCCTTGTATTTATTGCTGTATTTTGTGTTACAACTTGTATTTAACATTTTTCAATTTTGCTAATCCTGTTCTTTTTGCATATATCGCCCCTCCTGCTTGGGCCTACTGTAGGCATGCAGTATGTTCTAAATAAAAATAAATAAATAAATAAAATATGGACACTGCATGCGAATCTTTGCCGTCGTCGTCGCCGTGACGTTTCGTATATATTTAGGTATGTGTATGCTACTTACCATGCCATGCTATATGACATACAGTATATGCCGGTTATACTGGCACACCATTCTATCGTTATAAAGTTGCTCACGCCAGGTCTTACATTCCTGACAAAATTATTCTTTAGAATTTTGAGAGTGACAGCCCAGAAACAACTGTCATGAAGCAAAACACCGACAGCGCAAGCCTTTTATCTTAAGCCTTATCAGACTTGAAAATTGAAGCGCGAAACAATAACAGAGCTTGAACCTGAAAATGATGTAGTTAGTGGAGCGGCTGTGCACTACCTGCGAGATCGGCCCAGGAAAGAGGTTTCTAACGCACTCGATACGGAAAAGTGGTGGTGAAGTCGCTGAGAAAGATGTCAGCTTTAATTAATAAACATAAATGAAATTGTCCGATGGCAGGATTCAAACAGAGGGCTCCTAGCACCACAGCTCGTTTTTCACTAAGCTGACGTTTATTTCAATTCATGCTGCCACTACAGCTACAAGTCTTACACTTCGTGTAACATTCTAACGTGTTGCTATCACATTCGCTGCTTCGCCCCTACGGCGAAAGTGTAATTTACTTTTATTTATTTATTCTATTTCTTTTATTTTTTGTTACGGACAGATCGGAACCATCCAGGAATTAGCCGGGCCGCGTGCAAGGCGCAACATCGGCCTGTATATTTAGCACAACGACGGCCGGATTGAGGCCGACCCCAATACCCCATGCATAGCACGAGTTATTGCCAAAGCTTGCCGAACCAGCCCTTCGTCGGTCGGCCACAATACGTCACACAACCATCACAGGCGGAACCGGCTACAGAAGCACGCTGTCTCCAACCCCTGTCGGCGAGATATAAAGCCTCACAGTTTACGCCACTAAACGAACCGAATTAGCAGCCAGGAACCGGCCAGATAGGAAATCAAAGGTAAACACACAAATCCTTAATTGAAACCATACATCCACGCGTATACCAACGACAGTGCGCCCACGTTGAAAGGGTCGTAGTTGTATATGTATATGGGCATGCAAGGAACAACGTTCCGTCTCCGTCGAGCGCGTCGACGGCCAAACTTTGCGATCCGCGCGGGTGTGAAATCTTTCAATGACGCCCTTCTCGGCTTGGACCGTTCGGAAAGTGGCGATTAACTGCCCCGCGCCGCTGTCAACCGCGGCGCACTGCATCGCGCAAATCGCGACACTCTTCGACCCGAGAGTGGTCCGTCCTTGACCCATAAATCTATAAACGTCACGCGGCCTACGCAAAAAAGAAAAGTCACTTTGGGAAAAGTTTGTGTAGGTGATGTCACACCCGTATATGCACGTATATACGCGATCTCAAAGTAGTACATACATACGCTGGAAAAAACGTGACAAATTGTACCGCGCAACGCCGCCTTCATTTTGTGCACAACTGCCAACTTCGTGCTTTCATTTTTTTAGAACGTACCCATTTCTGTGCGAAAAAGGAGCAAGCCGGCACCCGCCGCGGTATGGCTGTGGCGTCGCGCTGCTGAGTTCGAGGTCGCGGGGTTCGACACCTGTCGCGGCGTACGATACCAGTCGCGGGGTACGATACCGGTAACGGGGTTCGATACCAGTCGCGGTGGTCGTATTTCCTTGGGGGGCGAAATTCAAACGCGCTCGAGAAGCTTGGATTTATAATAGGTGCACGTCATAGAACCCCGGTAATGTTACGAACTTCCAACCGGTGCCGCCAGTGTTACGAACTTGTACCGCTGCACCACGATTACGGCTTTGTGGTCCCGTAGCGCTCGTCACCCGTTTCGTGACAGAGCGTTGGTAGCGAAGACTCCGAGCCTGGCGTCGATGAGAATAACAAAAGGGACTTTATACATTATATACAGGTTATCATACAGGACATGAACGGGTCGGCACTGGGGCCGAGTGCTCACAACAAACGCGACTGTTCTCGCACGACGACGTCCGGCGAAAACGCGTTACACATCTCACCCCAGTCGGGAGCGACACACTCTCCCGGTGGGGTCGGCAGATCCTGTTTTCGAGCGGCGTGTCGCTGCTTTTATAATCCCCGAGGCCCATTGTCACTCAAACGGCCCAATACAAAGTCAGCACACGGCGGTCGTCCGAGGGGTCCAACCAGCGACCGCGCTGGCCACTCGGTTCAAAGTTCGCGCGCGCGGTGACCTCCCGGCAAGGGAGGTGCGGCGCCGGGCCGTCGGGCACACGCGGACACGTCAAAACACGCTGCTCCGCCGAGGCTTCTCCCGCACGAAGGCGCAGCATCTTGACTTGTGAAGGGAGAATTATGGCGCTCGCAGGATAGATTCTGCATCTTGCAGATTCGGGATCCGGGCTTGTGGTAATGGCACAACAGCATCCCCGCCCTCAGATAAGGCGCCGGGAAGACGAGCTGCCTCCACGTGGCTCGGATGCCAGGCGCGCACGTTCGTCAGGCTCGTCCAAGTTCACGTCCAGTGTCGGGACGCCAGGTAACCTCACGTGCCCAGGTCCGACTCGCCAGGACAGGAGCTCTGCTCACCACGTCGTCGCCAAGGCACCTTGACCAGCTCCGCTCGGGTCGTTCCTAAGACCTTGCTTCTCGCCACTGGTCCCGCTTGGTCGTTCTGCAGCTTGCAAAACCGACCGGCAAAAGGCAACACCCAACACGAACAAGTGCCCTCTGTCTCCCGTCAAACACCAGACAAAGCCATAATTCAAATCAACCTAATTAATCGCTATCCCCTTTTTCTCCCGCTGCAACAAGAGGCAGGTGTACGATCTAGCACACAAGGCTCAAACAATCAGTTTTCAAATCAACAACACACCAAAATAGAAACAATTATTAATCAGCAATAATAATTACAAATAGAATGGTCCCCTTGAAATCGCTTTGGACCGAAAACATACTTCTGAGGAAGCAAATGAGGTCATTCATTTTTCCCGGCGATATTTTCGCGGAATCCGAAGCTGCTTATATTTGCGACCCTGCTTATCCGTGTAGCGGCGGTACAATAAGCCAGATTCCTTGCCAAATGAAACCCCCTTTTCTTTCACTCCCCGTTTGACGCTCTTCCTCAGATCGGCTAGTGAACAATCTTCCTGTTGTTCGCGAATCCGAGTTTCCCTTTCAACTGCAGCCTGCTCCTGCCAGCTGGCGGAAACCGGAGTGAGTGCGGAGCCCGCGTCGCCTAATTTCGGCGTCGAGTCTCTATCGCGGCTAGCACTGCCCGCGTCACTCCCACTCACTTCCAGGACCCGCTCGTCTAGGCCAGCCTCCGAGCTCTGCCTCTCCCGTGACTGCTCGCCACTCAAGTTACCGTGATCGGTCCGTGTGCCGCACCGCCTTTCGCTCACCGACGCTAAGTCAAGTTCCCTCGACAGCGGGCGCGCTTTGGATCGCGTGGGGGCCATGTACGCCACGTCGGCAAAGAATGATTTGCCCTGATCCCTCAGCAGCTGCTCCGAGCTATTTGAGAAGAGGTAGGAAAATTGCTCCGGGAGGGCGGCTGACACAGCGGCTTCGGTGTTAAGTTTCCCAAATTCTCCTTCAATGATAACCGTTGCGATCGGTAAACAGACACTCTCCTTCTCGGCCACTTGCCGTATCCTAACGCACTCTCCCGTAAAATCACTCGAGGAGACGAAAGACGGGTGAACAACGTCCATAGTTGCTGCAGAGTCCCGCAGTGCTCGGCACTTCTTGCCGTTTACCTTAATTTCCTGCACATAGGGCTCCAATAGACGTATGTTTTTGTGAGTTTCCTGTACCGTTGCAAAAGCAATTCTCTCTGGGCAGCTTGCAGCGATGTGCCCTTGCTTTTTGCAATTGTAGCAGGTTAACGGTCTCCGTTTTTCAAAAGAACGCGTCATTTCGTTTCGCTGTTTCGGACCATCGTCATCATTCTGAGATGCATTCTGTCCATCCCTTACAGTTTCTTTGGGAAGGGACTCGTCGTCCCGAAACTCGCGACGCGTGATTTCCTTCCGTTCGTCGGGCTTCCCGTAAAACCCATCTCTTCTATCTGCTTTTTCTATGCGCACTGCCTTGCTGTGCAAGCTGCGGCGGGTGTAATACTCTTCCGCTAACTCTGCTGCCTTGTTTAGCTTAACCTCCTTTAGCCTATCTTGCAGCCAGAGCCGGACATCCTCATCAATGCAACGGTAGAACTGCTCCAACGCGATGCATTCGACAATTTTGTCGCGGTCGTCGTAAACCTCTTCGCCCTTCAGCCATTCCACCAAGTCGGCTTTTAGACGAAACGCGAAGTCAACATTCGACTCCTTACCCTTTTTTGCATACCGGAACCTCTGCCGGAAAGCTTCGGGCGACAATTTGTACTTCCGCAGTAGCGCTTCCTTCACATCACTGTAGCTCTCAAACGCCTCTTTCGATAAGCAAGTTATTACGTCTGATGCCTCCCCAGGAAGCAACGCTAACAGATTCTGTGCCCAGAGGGATCGCTCAATGCTATTCCGTTCGCACACGTGCTCAAATTTCACGAGGTATTTGGCCATATCCTCTCCGACGACAAAGGGTGGAAGTTGATCGCGTATTCTTGGAACGTTAGAAGTGAGACTAGGCGCTGGCGAGCTATTTCGGGTCTCCAACTCTTTCATTTTAAGCTCGTGCTCACGAATCTCTCTCCTTTCCTCCTTTTCCTCCTCGCGACGTTGCTGTTCTCTCCTTTCCTCCTTTTCCTCCTCGCGACGTTGCTGTTCTCTCCTTTCCTCCTTTTCCTCCTCGCGACGTTGCTGTTCTCTCCTTTCCTGCTCGCAACGTTCCCTCTCCCCCCTTTCCCGACGTTCATTGATACCCGCCAAGGCCTCAGCGGCTTCCTCAGCCGTTACGTCCCCAGTCCTCATGACCTCAAGGATCGCATTCTTTCTTTTGGTTGAGCCCAACTCAATGCCCAACTCCTCACAAATTTCGAGAAGTTCCTTCACCTTGTACTTCTCCATCGTTCACACTGTCCTCCTGCTGTTTACCCTTTTTGAATATACCTGCCGTACGCTACTATAACACTACTAGTAAGACATATGCAAGTATTTCACACACTGCCCTGTTTACCCTCTCAGCATCCCCTGGTTTTCAAAACACTCTTACTAGGCTTGAAACACACAAGGTTAAACACAATGCAACACCAAGTCAATCCCTGAGCTACTATAACCTGTGTCAGAGAAAGTCTGGTGTTTGAGGTAAACTTCAGGCACTCACCGCGCCGAGGTAGCTGATGCCGGTCAATCCCGTAGCTGCCATCCAGTGTTACGAACTTCCAACCGGTGCCGCCAGTGTTACGAACTTGTACCGCTGCACCACGATTACGGCTTTGTGGTCCCGTAGCGCTCGTCACCCGTTTCGTGACAGAGCGTTGGTAGCGAAGACTCCGAGCCTGGCGTCGATGAGAATAACAAAAGGGACTTTATACATTATATACAGGTTATCATACAGGACATGAACGGGTCGGCACTGGGGCCGAGTGCTCACAACAAACGCGACTGTTCTCGCACGACGACGTCCGGCGAAAACGCGTTACACATCTCACCCCAGTCGGGAGCGACACACTCTCCCGGTGGGGTCGGCAGATCCTGTTTTCGAGCGGCGTGTCGCTGCTTTTATAATCCCCGAGGCCCATTGTCACTCAAACGGCCCAATACAAAGTCAGCACACGGCGGTCGTCCGAGGGGTCCAACCAGCGACCGCGCTGGCCACTCGGTTCAAAGTTCGCGCGCGCGGTGACCTCCCGGCAAGGGAGGTGCGGCGCCGGGCCGTCGGGCACACGCGGACACGTCAAAACACGCTGCTCCGCCGAGGCTTCTCCCGCACGAAGGCGCAGCATCTTGACTTGTGAAGGGAGAATTATGGCGCTCGCAGGATAGATTCTGCATCTTGCAGATTCGGGATCCGGGCTTGTGGTAATGGCACAACAGTAACCTCTCTCTTTTTTTTTTTCTTTCTTTAAAGCAGACGAGTGAGAAGTAGAATGCCCATAAGTGAATTTCATCGTCGGACATACTTGGAGAGTGGTGGAAGGCTATAATAGATACGAATGCATGTTCACACAGCTATAGCAGCAAGGGTGCCCAGTAGATTTATACGTCACCCGGCCGGTGATACACATATGATGTGCGTTGTTCTTAGCCACGGCACTTCTCAATACAGGGAACGCACGCTTGTGTTATTCGCCCTCACAGCTGTCGGGCTCAGGCAGCAGTGAGCCCGACGTGTACTTGACAATTTCACGTCGCAACATCGCGCCGTGGAATTTCACAGTTGCGGCGTGATGGATAAATGTAGCTCTCGCTAATGAGGGACTTGTAGGCGCCTTCGGTCCCCCAGGACAGCTCAGAAACATAATATCGCTTTTCGAGTCGGTTATTATTACCGATATATTACAAGCCAGGAAAAGCATATTTTTTATTTTGTTATTACGTTTATCATCATCATAATATTTCTTTACAGCAGGGTTAGGTTAGAAAGTATATGGAACCATCTTCGCATATGTTTCTTGTCCGAAAACAAAAAAAAAAACTTTTATTTGCCTAAACACCAAGGTGAAGGTGTAATATCATGTGATAGCTCGGATAACTCGCCGTCGCGCTTTTCTTCGTTTGTGAGAACAAAATTATGTAGGTCAAATTGGTGTCAATTTTAACGAAATCTGAACGCAAATGAAACGCTTGAACCACTTCCACAATGTTTCATCACAATATATATATATATATATATATATATATATATATATATATATATATATATATATATATATATATATATATATATATATATATATATATATATATATATATATATATTACCAATTTCGTAATCGCTTCCGTGTTAATATTGAATAAATGGATTTGAGGCAATGCTCATAATGACGCGCCCTCCTGAGCAAAAGTTGCGAACTTTCGGCGCACTCCTTAACTTCAGTTTTCACCTCTCAATTACGTACGACGAAATGAGCTTTTCTTCTCCCCCTTTTTTTTTTTTTTTTAGTCGAGCTCATTTGTGGTTCGTATGCCCTTGCTCACAGGTCTACGGTGAGTCTCAGGAAGACGTATCCAAGAGGTCTCTTTAGGGCACCTTCTAACACGTACGCACATGCGCGCGCACCACAAACTCGGCCACACACTTTTTTTTTTTTTACGCACCATGCTTGCACGGGCGAGATGCTTCCGAGCGCTCCGGCGGGCCTGGGAACGACCGCAGCAAACAATCCGAAGCCTTCCCGACGGCTGACGAGAACGCGCGCACTCCGCTCGAATCTCGCAAGTCGTATTCCCGCCGCCGCCACTCACACACCGACGTCGAGGGAGTCCGTTTCACGGCGCACACACAAAAGAAAAGACACCCTTCACAAACGTACTACATACGCCGACGACGACGACGACGAGAGAAGCGGTCACAAGGACAAACTCGTAGAACGAACAAACGAGAGGAGCACGTCGCCGCCAGCAGCGACGTCGACTACTGCGACGACAGCACCGACGAGTCTCCGAGGCGGCGAGCACACGCCCGTACTGTACACGCACAACACGCACCCATGGGAAACGGAGAGCGCGGACCGCAGTGCGTCCCCCGCGCGGGCCGGACCCCGCGCGTATCCAATAACAACGCCGCAGAGACAGACGCTCACAAACTACAAAAAAGCAGGAGTAAAAAAAAAGAAAAGTGTGGCCAGTTTCGAATGCCAGCACTGAAGCAGCAGCAGCAGATGCAGAACTATGGCAGAACCTTCGGCAGGCGCTTTTCGGGACATGTGCGCCAGCGGGACGGGCACAAAGGACGCGCGGAAGAGGGAGAGGAGGCCAGACAGGTAGGAGAGGAGGGAGGGGGGGGAAAGAAAAAAGCTCAAACATCGATATATCGACGCCTGCGGAAGCAACCGCGCCGCCGTTCACCGGACGACCGGTGCTGGGGCTGGACCCGAGAGTGTATATACGGTGCGTGGGGTACGGAGTTGGGGGCGAAGGAGGTCTGTGCCCACAGCCGTCGCAAAAAGAAGAAGAAGAAGAAGAAAAAAACATGCGTCGTGTGTGTGTGCTTGCGCACACAAACACACACGGAGCGCACGTTGGTGCGTATTGCGCGCGCGTCTGTCAGGCAGGGGGGCGAACGCAGCGCAAGCTCCCCCTGCCCCAAAAGTGGGGCTCTCGCTTTAAGCGATTTCGGCGACTGCGGAGAGGGAAGGGAAGACGTCTGTTGGCTTCGCCCGAAGGAGGAACGTCACATCCTCCCCCCACCCGCGGGGCTGTTAGCAGTCAATCTGCAGCTCGTTCTGTTCCATCGGCGCTTCGCAAATTGCCGCCGATATCCAGCTCTTGATCTTTTATGCCAGCGTATACTTTGTGCTCCTTCTTTAGTTTAGCGGTGTAGGACACCCTCCACCCCACCCTCCTCTTTCTGTGAGTTATTGCCCTCCTTCGTAAATCGTTCGTCGATCATTCCTGGTAAGAGCTTTCGGTCAGGGCGATCTCTCTCTTCTTGTTCTCTGTGTGTCTCTGTCAGTACACGTTTTCCACAAACGGAAGCACCCCCGTCTATGGCGATCACGCTGACACCGCTTTTTCTATGATCCGCGCCCATTTAGCTCTACGTAACAGCGCCCTTTTCGCAAAATTACGCGCCGATGATGTCGATTGCGACGACAGAACGGAGAGCCTTGACGTTTATACACCGCTTGAAAATACGGAAGTGGTTGCGTGAAGAAATATAGCGTTTTCTCTCTCTCTCTCTCGTGCCGTCATGGGGACGAGTTTCCGGAAGTGCGTAAGCTAACATACAGCCCAGTTACGTGGCGGGCCCTTCGCATGACCTCGCGCCCAAGGCCGCTTCCCTGCGCAACAACAAAAAAACGAAGTAAAAAATAAGGACCGCGCAACGAGCGATCGTATCCCGTGACCACAATAAACAACCTTATGGAAATATGTCGCAGTTGGGCTTGCCACGACTGTTTCGAAACTTGGAAAGCGACTACACGGTAATGAGGAGTGGCGTATAGTTAAACGAACAATACGGAAACACGCATTCGGTTTAGATTGATTAATTATTCGTTCGAATATATTTTCATCAATTTTTCAGTAATGCGCTGGTTATTAATGAGGATAGAAAAATAAAGTTCAACATTTCTAATATCGCGCCGGAACCCCAGCGTTGGTATATACATCATTGTGACGACACGAAATTTAAAGCATTTCTTTCGTATTTGAGCCGTTGCGGCGCAGTAAATGTTCTCGGAAACATGCAAAGTTCAGTCTCTGGTTATTTCAGAATACAGTGCAGTGGATATGTATACAGCCCAAAAAATTAACTAGGTATGAACAGACGCCGTCCAAATCCAGAGTACGAAAAGGCGGCGCCGTGATAACCTCTGTTTTTCCTAAAACGATATCAGATTTCAAGATTACACTATGCCTACAGGAAAACAGGCTTAACTGATGCACCCGGTATGTGTTTAGAACTATAACGCCATATGGAGGCGCATATTACACTCTTGGGATATAATGGGACGATAAATTGAAATTGGCAAGACATTCATCGAGGAATTTTGCCAGGGTTATTTACAGGCTCATTTTTTTTTTTTGAGTAACGTTTAATTTTATATATTGACTCAAATAGCACGTGCGAATGATAAAACAGAAATGACAGCCGACCTATGCTTCGTTCCTGCTAATTTTCTGGCTTACCAAGTCGCATAACGTTTTAAGCCAACGTCTCTTAAGATAAGAGCTGTTGGTATTTTATAAGGGTAATCTACAAATACAGTTCATGCTAAAAAACAATTATGTTTATTGGCCCACTTAGGCGCGCGCTCATTGCGGAGTCACAAAGCACGAATATAAAAAAAAAAGCTACTTCGAGCCGAGTTGGGATGATGGCCGCTCAACGGAGAGTGGAGAGAAGGGAGAGGACTGACGATACACTGTAACGTCACGGACGCCATATTGGTGCCCCCGTCATAGCTTACACAGCACTGCTGGATTTCCAACAGGTTAGACGAAGACGCCACTTCCCACACTGCATGGTACGTTACGTACTGTGGACGGCTCTGATGACGACGGCACTCGAAATCTCCGACCCCGCATTGCCGCTGCGTGATAAGTCAGACGAGAAGAGAGCGCCGAAAGTCCTTATCACGTGGGAAGCATATCGTTCCCCTGGCTATAAGAGCCCAAGATAGACAGGCTCGGATTGAGGCCACGACGACTTCGGAGCGCGCCAAGGCGACTTCCAGCGCCTGCTGACCGAGACAGTGTCGAGTGCAGACGCAGCCCGTGCATGCTTTATTACTCGCGCTTGACGTCCGCATTTTATTATTTCCACTTAAGTGCTTATTCTCAAACATCGCTGAAGTTGCGGAATGCGCCCTCGTCGGAGAAGTAAGGGAAGCCGTAAACACAGGTAACAAAACGGCGTCATTATAGCATGCAGCACTCCAGGCACATCGCTTGGATAATAAAATGCGCTTTACGGACAATCGTTTGCGTGCCTAATACTGGCATCCACAAAGTTCTGTAAGCTTAATTAAAGCGTCGGCATCGTAGGGGATGAAAGTCTACAAATGTGAACTACCGTATATATTACATAAAAAGAAAAGAACCAACTGACATGACCCGACTTTGTTCGACCAGCCAACTGGCAAAACACGTTCGCCATTTCTCGACGTGACCACTACAGTTATATAACCTCTATCTCGTTTTATGCATTACGTTTTCAGTCATAACGGCTAAAGGTAAGTTTAGACCAAACTAAAACGTCACCCTCCTAGCTGTAGAATTTCAGAGTGCGGACTCGGCAGATGCTATACACAGGCCTGTAGGGGTAGAACCAAACAGAGGCAAGAGTATATACTTCAAGCGCCATTCGGTTTACGTTCAACAAGGCGAACAGAGCAGAGCACAGGGAAAGAAAGTTACACAAACAGTGCACATGCGTTCACTGTCAACCAACTCACCGTGTTGATAGTCAGTGCATCTGTTCCGCTTTTACCACTTGTGTCCTGCGTAGTCTGCGCTGTTCGCCACGTCGAGCTTTCAGAGCCGTTTTTTTAACCGTTGCCACGCGTTCCAAACACATGTGCGCCCTGTCAGGGGCGATTGACCCCGTTCGCTTCAGCGACGAGGAAGCCACGTGCATTGCGGAAGCATCCCCCCTGACATCGTTCGCATAATGCCAACTCGCAAATGCAAATTAAGACACGTGACTCGGAGCCTCCTACGCACGAGATCGCGACGGCGTGAGTCTCTGGTCTTCAACGCCGCGCGCCCCCCTATTATGATGTATATGTATATGATGATGTATATGATGTATATGATGTATATGATGTATATGATGTATATATATGTTATATATATGTTATGATGTATACATATTATGATGTATATGATGACCGTGTGGTCATCACTGCACTGGCAACGCGCAACCTGTCGCTCAATATGACTTTCCTGTGGGAAGCTTCCCAGTGCACGGAAAGCTTCCGGATTTTTGGCCACAAAAATAAGACCCCACCCCCGCTCCCCTCGACAACCACAGCAAGAGACAATGGCGAACCTCCGCGTTGCGCCAGAAGAAAAACCCAAGAGATATTCCGACACTTTTCATCTGTATAGCTAATAATCACAATTTTACAAATCAATTTCACCCTAATTTCGGCGGAAGTTTTTACATATTTGCACTTGAGGCACGTGGCACATTACTTTTAGCTGAAAAACGCTAAAAAGAGATGGCATGTATACGTTGAACCAACTTAAAAACGGGCTTTATTATTACTTTCTTTTTCTTTTTGGCATAGTAGACTGATAGGACACGCAACCGGAAGTAGTGCGGCAGCAGGTTCACTGCTGCCACGGGGTTCGCAAGGACGTCTATAACGGTATATCGCTCTATATGGCACCGGTTTCTGATTCTGACATGCACGATGCGATGTACAGATGCGAGACTTCGCGAGAGAGGTCAACAAATGTACTTTTAGAAAGAGAACGAGAAACTTGGAGGACGCTTAAGCTTCGCCTTTAAGAGTGGAACGCCCCGACAACTGTAGCTTATGTAACCGTAATTGTTTCCTGGAAACGCTGGCACTGATGCCAGTGATAAAAAAATGGTCTGAGAGCGATATATATATATATATATATATATATATATATATATATATATATATATATATATATATATATATATACATATATATATATGCTTCAGTATGCTTCATAATAACCAGCAGCCATACGCTGGTTCTCGTGCGGCGGCTAGTGTTCTACACAGATTAGACGATAGGACAGAAGTGACAAGACACCGCGGAACGCTTGTAGCTTTCCATTTCCACGAGCTAAACGGTGACACTCATGCGCTGCTTGTTGCCGAATCAAAAGTTAGCTAATTAAAGGTGTAATACTGTCGGTCTACATGCTGGAGTTGTTTGCCGCGGTTCGGAAACAAGCGCAGAACACCGTTTTCTTTTTATTCTTTTGTCATTTGCCCCCATTATAATGCGTACGGGTATTGAGCCCGCGACCTCCTGTGCTAAGCAGCAGTTTGCCGCAGCCAGTGAGAATGCCAAAAGAGAAACGACACCAGCATATCGCCAGAGTCGTACACACACACACACACACACACACACACACACACACACACACACACACACACACACACACACACACACACACACACACACACACACACACACACACCACACACACACACACACACACAAACACACACACACACACACACACACACACACACACACACACACACACACACACACACACACACACACACACACACACACACACACACACTGTTTTGGTGGTGAGAGAAATGGGTTAGTATTACGTCGCAACCTCTTTGATCCACGATTCATACCGCCTTCATCACGCTGCAAAGTGTTGCTCAGGAGCTCACTTGACACACGTCCTATCTTCCTGACGTTTCGACGAGGAGGTTTTCGAGGCCGAAGACGAATCTCCTTGTCGCAAAGTACGTTAACCACAGGCTGAGTCTTCCCATCCTCACTCATAGTTGGTCACTTCAAATCTACATCAGCGCATTTCAGGGCCCCTGAATCCGCCTTTTAAAACGGCTTGTCACGGCGCCCGTAATCTTTAGCCCCATACGTACAGCGTCTTTCACTTCATCCGTCGCTTGCGTGTTGCAACGATGTCACCCAGTGGAAACGTTTCCTATACAAGGGGGAAAAAGACGAAACCGCACTACCACGGCATAACGGTCGATGATTCACATAGCCACACCGCGGACCTCGGCGCGGTAAATAGGATGGAACGCGAAGCCGCGGGGACAAGTGGGCCACGTCAACGCTACACCGGAGACGACGACGGCTGGCCGAGAACAATGCTTGTACAGCGCGAGCAGCAGTTGGGCGACCAGACGGCGGGGCAAAGACGCTAGCCTGTTACGGAAGCCGCTCCGTTCTTTTCTTTCTTTCGTGACCGTGTTACCGAGTTCAAAACATAAGACAGCACACACTTGACTTCACAAAAGAAGGGGGAGGGGGTTGTGTGTGTTTGTGTTTTCCTTTTCTTGTCGACCACTGGTTTTCACAAAAATAGTCCAGCCTGTCCCGCCCGGAAACTTGTGAGATTTTCTTTAACACTTAATGGTTTAGTGGAAAAGAAAAACAGAAACCATGAGTACTGGTACCAGCACTCGCAGTAGTGCTTGTAGCAGTACCTGTAGCAGTACCTGTAGCAGTACGCACGTTTCCTTTTTACATAAACGGGACAGAATGCTTTAAAGATACTCTCTTACACATCCAAACAAATTACGAAGCATTCGCGTAAACGAAACCTAAGTGATATGTAATAAAACGTTCTTATTTAAAGTCTACGAGAAGGAAAAGAAAATACATATTCTTGAGAAAAAAATCTAAATGACCGCGCTTTTCTCTAATTGTCTTCAGCTTTGCATGCCCGATGGCAAGTACTTATTTCTACAAACAAAGCTTCGCTTACCGTCTTTTCAATAACGATAGAGTGAAAATGAAATCTTCCCTTACCGCTGGCCACGCGATTCGTCAGTAATATTACATCCACCTGTAGTATACCGCGGCGACAGCGAGAGCGTTATACGCCAGACGTAACGTTTCTGCCAGACGTAGCGCTTCTGCCAGACGAGCTAACGCACACCCGTTTGTATGCACTAACATCTAACGTCACCCACCTCACGGTCCTCGGCGTTGCCTTTCAGCTACATATGCCAGGTCGTACGGCGCACTACGGTGGATCGGCGAACGGTTCAGCGGACTAAGAGTGCATGGGTGCCACGGTCGATAGGTCAGGTGTTACTGGCCGGCCCAGCACACAGGCACGCCGCAAGTTCCAGCTGCATCCAGCGATGGTCAGATAGCAGACGACGAACAGAAGCGATAGAGCAGGAGCACACACACACACAGGAAGACGGCGCGTCGCGCCACACGGTTTGTCGGTTGGACGGTCGGCCGCGGCTAGTCGACGCCGCGACCTCAGAAGAGAAGAAGAAGCAAGCCCCCCCACTTGGCACCGTTGCAGCAACACTCGGCGATCCTCTCTTCTCCCAACGTCGACCGACGGGCACAGAAAAGGGATCCACGTTAGAGAAAAAGAAAGAAAAGCATAACGGGGCAGCAGCAGACGGAGAAGAACAAACGTTCCGCACAGTAGGAGAATCGACGCAAGACTGGCGACGACAACGAGGGCTGCGGCGCCGACAGCGGCGAACGACCGCCACCGCACCGAGAGGCGTCGAGCGAGCGATACAAGAATGGCGAAAAAGAATAGAAAAAAAAAATTACGAAAGTTCACAGCTGCGAAAATCTCGGGGGCAACAATTGCATGTGCGTTCAGGGACGGCGAGAAAGAGCGAGCGAAAAAAAAGATAATAACAATAATAAGGACGAAAATGGGAGAGAGAGGAAAGGAGCGAAGGAGGGACAACAAGACAGCGAAATGAAATGACAACAAAAGGAAGCCGCGGGGGCGATTGTTCGCAACCAGCGACACAAACACCGCTGACGGTCGCGCGGCGCTGGCAGCAGAAGGCAGCAGCAGGAGCAGCAGCAGACGAAAAAAAGCAGCAGACGTCGTTGACGACAGCGTTTTCTGTTGTCGTCTGCTACACTAAACAGCGGCGGCGGGTCCACCAACTGCGCATGGACGTCCGCAGCGCTCCTTTTTTCTGTCACCGCTGGCTCAGCGCGGAAAAAAGTCGGTCCACCTCGGTTGCAGTACTTGCAGCGCGTAGTAACGTATACGCAGCGGCACCTACGTTACAGCTGTCTCTGCGGCAGTGCGCATAGAGACTGCCGCACTTGCCGGCGACGAAGGCACCGTCGCGAGCGAGCACGAGGGCTAGGTGGTAAGCAGGCAAGCAAGGCGGCCTCGCCCACGGCAGCTGCCGCTAGCAGCACGCGCGGTGTAGTAAACGCTCGTGCCACTTCCGAGGGTCCGGGACGAACGCGGTTCCGTTGCGTGACCATGCAGGAAGACGCCGTGCGAGACGTTCCCCCTCGAGCAAGCAAGCAGCGGCAATAACAAGAACAGAACAGTAACAATGGGAGACGGGGCGTGCGATGGGTGACCGCCTTGTAAGAAAGTGCTTCCCGAGGCGTCGGCTAGAGTGAGAGAGAGGGTGAGAAAGAGAAAGAGAGAGAGGGATAGGCGCGGTGGTACGGACGTAGCGGATTACGTGGCTGCGATGAGTCGAAGCCGCCCGGGCGTGCATACAATGGACGAGAGTGAGGGGTGACTGGGGCCCTCTAAAAAAAAACAAGGGAATGTGGCCTTCCCTGCACCCCAGCGGCGCGCCACAAGCTCGGCCCCCGTGGCGAGGTGAGGATGGTCGGTCGCGGGGCGGTTCGCGCGGCATCGATGGGCGCGAGAAACGAAATTTATCACAAACGATACGGACGCGAGCGGGCAGGGGTGCGGGATGTGCGATAGGTAGGGACGAAAATGGAGCCACCGCACGCTTGTTTTCGAAGCTTGACACCAGCAGGCGTAAACGAGAGAAGCGCGGAGAAGGGAGCTGGTAGCTGCCAGAAAGACGGAAACGCCAAAGTGAATGCACGGGCGCAGAGGTTCCGAATAATTTCGTTGTACTTTAATTACGACGGTTATCACTGGCGTGTTTCAATACGACCCACATTACGCCTCGGAAAATGAGACGAGGATCAGTGTCGTTGAGAAACCGACGAAGCTCTCCAGCGGCTAGAACTCGGTGATCACAGGCAGCGACCAACCACGGGGCTATAGAGCCGTCTGAGGCTCGTGAAATTCGTCCGTTGAGAAAGCCGGCCTCCGCTACAGTGTGACAACCAGCTATGACCGCTGGATACATGACAACAGATTTCACAAACCACTGCTTCAATTCATACACAACACAGGCCTCACAGCACACATATAATACACATATACGCTCCAAGAATTATGCCTTAAGGGCAAGCCTTCATCGCAATAAAAAAAAAAAAAAGAAAGCGCAAGCGGCACAGACGCACAATATACCGTAAGGTGCTGCGTTCGGACTTGTGGGGTTAAATGCGGATGAATTTCTGAGCGTTCGCTTTGTGCGTGCACGCGTGCTATACGCTGGGGTTCAGAGAGTGTCGTACAACAAGAAAGCAAGCGCTTGCTTGTTGTCTAATTACTCCGCGAAGGTTAATTAAAGGACATGATCGAACGGCCGTGATCATACCTACAGCTGCGACCTTCTGCAATACGCAGAAGCCCGGGGCAAGGAATTCTGCCTTCGCAAACCGGTACATCAGACGACCTAACTTTCCTGCTCCTTGAACGTTTACGCTCAATGTGGCCCCAATCGTCAGAGCCACATTAAGCAGCACTCTTTTCCTCTACCCGCACACATTCCAGTACGTTAAGATGCACGTGCTCTTTTTTTGTTCGTTTCTTTTTCACGGGTGATTATAACTTCGACGAACATCTACAGGCTGGAAGAGGATTTCGAACAAGCGTAAAATGTGTTCGCGAAAGCTGGCTTCCCCGCACTAGGAGGCGCGATAGGGAGAAGACCACTTTCGTGTTTTTTTTTTATGTTTACGTATGTTTGTTCGTAACCGTGAACATTACCGTAGCAGCAGTGAATGTCGTTACGCCTAGATAAAGGCATGTCAAGCGGAATCGCTAGCCCGTTCGACCGACTGAGCAACTTGACAAATGCTTGCACAGAAACGAATATAACTAAACCTTCGCAATGAGACAGGATGTACGCGCTGAATGCGTTTTCTCCAGGTCATTTGCACAACGGCATTCTTCCTTCCTTCAACTAACCATACAAAAGCATTGTAATTGAAACGATAAGGTAACCCTATACATAAACGCCGCCAGCGCCTGCACTTCACCAGCCATGTAGTAAATGCATTAATGTGGCAGCGAGGAAAGAAACGTTTGGGTCACATAGGCTGCTCTCGCCACTGTAAAACTGCTGCACGTTTGGCATGACTAGCGTTCTTGCTTCATTTTTATTTGCTCTCGAATAAGTGCTACAACAATAGATGCGTCTACTGCATGTAGGCTTCGAGTGGACCGAATTGCGTGCTATATGATTTACATCCTCCTCCTCTCGTCATCGTCGCCCATCATGCCTTTCTTCCCTCTTTCTTTCCTTCTTCCCCTTCCCCAGGCGCAAAGTAGCTGGCAGGAGGGATATTGTACCTCAGGCCCACCCTTCTGCATCTCGTATCATTAAACTTTTCTTCCCCCCCCCTCTCTCTCTGATCTACAAAGACCAAAACCAGCCGGACGAGAGAGCACAATCCCACGTCCAAAACAACAAGCATCGCGTCGCCTCCGACGTCACAGTGCGAGCGCTCACGCTGCCGGAAGCGAGCTTTCACCTGTCACGCCTTTTCCCTAAACGTCAAGCAACATCGAGCGTGCGTGTGCATCACAACGGAAACGCCCCGGTTGGGTGTGCGTGTAGGCCTCCATATAGCTTCCCTTTACGCCATGGCGGCTACACGCAGCACGAAAACTCGCGCCCACCCTGCATAGTCGTACGCGACAGAGAGAGAAAAGCGAGGAGGGGAGGGCCGGGAAGACGCCCGTCCGTCTGAGTGCGAGAAGCGGCCAGCGATTAATTACCAGGGATCCACGGAACGCCGGACAGGCCTCGGTGTGCGCGTCGCAGGAAATAGGCCGCGCGCAGTATATACAATTGCGGAGTCCCTAGCTGGTGAACCATATACAACTGTTCCGACGCGGTGAGAAAACCGGAAGCGATCGCGTCTCGGCGGTGAGGCACGGACCACAGAGCAGCAAAGCGAATCGGAAGACGGCAGACCCCGGTAATGTCCCTCGGGAAAACAACACGGCATGCGGGGGGCGAAGTAAGGAAGAAGGCACGTTCGAACGCATTCTCCCACTCCCTGCAGCGCCGTCTAGCTCTCACAATTACATTCCACTGCGAATCTTTTCACAATTATATTTTATCTTATCTTTGAGATCCTAGTCTGCATATTCTCTTTGCTGTAATTAACCTGAATTTTAATAATAGTAAGGACATAATTGGTCTGAATAGGTAGGGTGGTTAAGCAGCGGTTTTCTTGCGGCGACCGTAGCGTGCAGTCAAGGAGATGCAATGTGCAGAGCGGAGCATGCGCAGTAGAGTGGCCGCAGCATGCGGGGACACGAGTTGGAAGTAATAGCGAAGAGTAGAGGAGTAACCAACCTCGGATATAACGAAGCGTTTGAAAACGCTCGTTCACCCGGGGATAACGTATACAGATTGCGGCGCATACGGTGAAGCGTTCGCAAAATTTCTTAGGCAGATTTTCTGCCTTTTTTCTTTTATTTTGGTGCGAGAAATTCCTCGAGCAGATTCGATGTCTGTGACGCTCGAGTTGCTTAGATTTTCAAACATTTGTAAAGCTTTTTGTTTGTTGTTTGTTTTTTGCATCACATATTCGTACAGCCTCTGCGAAAAGAAAAGAAGCCGCTGCACGTACGAGCGGTAAAGTAGGGGGATGTTTTATGTTTATATTGTCCGTCTGTCCGTCCGTTCGTCCGTCCGTCTGCAGTTTATGCGGTTGATGTTCAGGCGCCAACTGTAGGCTAAACAGTTTAGGGTGCGGCCAGCGGAATTCTCATCCCTTCGTTCCTCTCACAAATAATTACAAGCAAAGCAAATCAACCGGAGGGTGCAGTTTCGTTCCTTTTCGTAACTTCACAGTTTCACCACCATTTCAGACAATTCGGAACTCCCAATACGCTATTTTGCTGAAGCTAGCTTGTTGGTGCACATCGACAGGTTCCGCCAGCAGAACAGTCGGCGTTTCCTTTATGTCGGCCCCCCGCGCAACGTTATATGCTAACGTTAACGTTTCCTTTCCGTCGTCTCTGCAGTAACGTCGCGCTGACGTTAACGTCCCATTTCTGCCGTACCTCTGTAACGTTCTGCTGGCCGAACAGGCCTGGAGGAATTCCCGCCTCTCTGCGACAGCAGAAAGAATGCTGACTCGCGCGCATAGTCTGGAACCTTCCCGTCGAATGTGCGGGCGCGGCATTTTCGAAAGGGATTCTATTTGCTCGCATAACCCGTGGAAACCGACACCCCTGTTTACGGCCACGCCGTCTGCTCGTCCAGCAGGGGAGCCGCACGAGCAGGCCTCGTCAGAGTCCAGCGGGCTATCGCACAGTCAGACAAGAACAAACCGCCAAGTGCGGCACGGAGCGGCTTCAGATAAGGACGCTTTCAACGTCCTCAACAGTGCACAGAGTGCAAAGCGAGAGAGGGGACAGTGCGGGGCTCGAGTTTTGCGTCAGCAGCCGGATGTGCCGCATTGCACAAGTCTCTCGCAAAGCCCTGCCCGCACGCACCTCCCCGTTCTCTCTCCCATCTTTCTCTCTCTCTTCTTTCCTAGAAGTCTTCGTTCGTTTCTATAATTCCCCTTCTCGAAACCAGCGCAACAGCAAGCAATAGAATGCCGTAGAACACGTCTGGAACACGAACACAAACTTATCTATACAAAAGGAGAAACGGTAAATCCCCGAATCAGCGAACACCCCCTGCCCCCCCCCCCCTTTCGTCTCCTTCACCGCTTTGTCTTTCCTGCTTTCTTTTATCTTTCGTTCCTCCACGCAGCCGCTAAGACTGTGATAAAATAAATTTTAACCGAAAGCGTGTCACAATGTGAGCTCGAAGCAGGAGTATCCTGAAACGTTTATTGAACACTCGAACAAGGAAAAAAAAAAGATAAAGGGAGTCCATGCCGAGCTCTTTTTGGGGAAGTAACTGCTTACTCTATTAAACTCGGATTTTTGAGAGCCCTGCTGCTCCGCAATAGAATACGTTAACTGTGGGAGGGCTCAGGCAGAGTAAGCGCCACGTGATAATCATGACGCGAGCATAATAATCACCATTGGCGTAGTAATCGCGAGTGTGGTGTGTAAAGCGCAAAATTCTGAAGTTGGCTTCCCCGCACAGCCTATAGGCAACCACAGAAATACGCACTCTCGAAGTGAGCGAGGCTCCGTGCTGCATAGCGAAAGTTGGGGGGTCCTTGCCACGTTCGAGTGGATCACGTGATGCGCATTCCGGTTCACATTGCGCGTGACTACTCTCGCTATTCTTGTGTAGACGGGTTGTGCAGGAAAGCCGAGCAACAAACTATTAAACTCAGTTTTTTAACAGCCAGTCTTGGCGTTTACGAAGGACACTCATTCAGTTTGGATGTTTCCAATCAGTGTGCTACCAATACAGCCGGCAATGTGCCAACGTAGCTTGGACGGGGAGAGGGGGGGGGGGGGGGCATGCTTCGCCCACTTTCATTGTTACTGGAGTTACTATTTAAAGAGAAAGAAAGAATAACAAATAACGGGGAAAATAGCATCAACGACCACGCAGGACAGCGCGCATCACAATTTTTACAGGAACGAAAAATTGAAGCCTCCCTATAAGAAGCGCTCACCTCAGTACGAAAGCACAGCAGCTTGCATGAAACAATCAACGTAAAAAGATGTAAAAGCAATTCCTCCTTTTTCCCGACTGCTATCACCGACACACTGACGCACGTTAGGAGGCATCCATCACTTTCGTGTTGTCGAACGCGGTGACAATTAGCTGTCCGTAGCAGCGAGATCGCTGATAACGTCCCTTGCATGCCCTTTGGAATAATGACGCTCCGAAAGCCAGTCGTGTATACGCACACGGGCGACAGCTTACGCAGCCCCTCACAAATGCAATAAGGAAACGAAGCAATGTCACATGTCTCGTTCTGTATCGCAGAAGCCACATCCTGCGCACTTAATTACACTGAGCTCGCGCGACCATCATCACCGCAGATTCCCGCACCATCAAATTTTCCTCGTCTGTTTGACTGGCGTGGGCCTTCAAGAATATCAAGTATTGTTGCACTTTTAAAAGGTATAGACTTACCTTGAGAACGAAAATCCGGCCGGCTCGAAGCCTCCGCCGCTTCGAAAGTTTTGAACTATGGCCCGCCGTCGCTACATTCCGATCACTTTCAAGGTTCACGGCTTGTATAGCTTCACACGCGTAAAGCAGCTCGCGTCACGTGGCACAAGTACAACGTTCCAAAAAGCCTTTCTTTCGACACCAACACGGCAACTGGCCCCGCTGGCTCCGTTCAACAGTGTCCGCAAAAAAAAAAAAAGAAACAGCACCCGCGCGTCACAGTCACGTGGAACTCGAAGAATCAACCACCAACCGGCACGTGATGCATGCACTTACGGCTGGCGGTGGCTCGTCCTCTTCTAAACCGAGGAACACCGAACAGAGAACAGACTCGGTTTAAAACATTCCTAGATTCACTGTACCAATCTTCGGCTGGACCCGGTCGCACTCCCAGACGTTGCAACGTTCGCGACTCCGGACGTTGTCGCAGAGCACGGTGAATTTCCGAGCTCACCGACGAAGGAGCGTCAAAAACACTTTTGCCGCAGCTCAAGGCTAACGAATCAACGAGCCCACAGGCAGTTCCGCCACTCCGATAGTCTGCGAGAACACAAGTACGCTTCCGTCACGTGCTGTGCACAGAGGATCCTCTCCGCAACAGTGGGAGGGGGGGGGGGGGGGGGGTTGCGTTCTCGGCGGTGTCGTTGCGCGTTCTTGGCAGACCCTAATCTCCGCAAACAGTCAGAGAGAACAGAGATACGCAAAGAGGAACAGATAACGAACGAGACTCCCACAGAAGCAAGCAAAAGCTAGCAGCGGCTCTCAGGTGACTCACGCCGCGGCTCTGTACGTACAGCACATAGCGCAAGCCGGGTCCAAGACGACGACGACTCGGAAGGCATTCTCGAACGTTTCTTTCACCCATTGGCGCAACGAGTATTCCGCAGGAGCTGAGCAGTTTGAGATGATCCAACGGTGGGAAGCTCGAATAACACGAAGAGCCAGCCAAGCGCAGGAAGCGACTTTTTTTTACGACATGCACAACAGGGAACGTGCAAACACGCCACGCGCGCAACATACACACGCTCTCTTTCGAGTCCACGCAGAGCACGCCTGCTGCTTCGCCGGCCGGCCAAGCAAGCGAGACTGCTCGGACGAGACCGAAACGCCGCGACTCTCCCTCCCCCTCTTCTCCTTCCCCCTCCTCCTCTTTCCCCAACTTGGAAACATCGCCATCCGTCACGTCAGCCGTTTCACTTGCAATGCCGCGGCGTGTCCCATACCTCTGGCGCGCGCGCGCGCGTGCGATTGCTAAATTTCCCCTCCAGCCAGCCAGGCCAGCCAGCCGGCTTTGCCACCGCTTTCTCTTTTCGCCAGGCCAAAGCGTTCGGGCAATGCCTACTAATAGCGCCCGGGCGTGTTGTTGGCCGGCCCCAGATAAGCAGCGAAGAAAGAAAGAAGGCGACCGGTTTTCTCTGGACAGCAGCAACAGCAGCAACAGCAGCAGCAGCAGCAGCCGCGGGGAGACGGCAGAAAGAGTGATATCGCCAAAGCGAGCGTTTTCGCGTCGGCAACGGGAAAGAGGCGTCACGCGTGCCCGGCGTGCCTTCGTTGCGTGCCGGCGCGCGCTAGAACGAAGATCTAGTGGCATAACGAAGGTGGACGGTTGCCTCCGAGATCGGCGCGTGCTAGAACGAACAACTAGTGGCACAACGAAGGCGGACGGTTGCCTCCGAGATCGGCGCGTGCTAGAACGAAGACCTAATAAGCGTCGACCAGCGCCGTTCCTTCCCGGTTTCCCGTTTTTTGAACGCGACGTGGGCGAGGCATCGATCGGTTGGATGCTACGGAAATAAAGCGGAATCCTGATGCGAATTTCTCGGGACCTCTGGAAACATTCGTAAAATCCGCAATTCGTATGATCCGTCGCAAACTACGATTACGGCATCGAGGGTGAATTAGGAAGCGTTCTTGTCCACTTGTGGCGATTGCTTTCGTTTGAGGAAGTTAGCGCTCATTGGCGTTCCCGATCTTTCTTTCCTCATATTTCTAAGGGACACGCTTTAAAGCTTCGCCCTCACTTGTTTTTTTTTTCTTCATTTAGGATTCGAGCGATCAATCAATGCACGTCGCATTGAGCGCTAGCTATTCATCTGCGCCGACACTCACCAGAATTACGGAAGAGCATGATTTCATACCGGCTTATAATAATAATAATAATAATAATAATAATAATAATAATAATAATAATAATAATAATAATCTCCATCAATGAGCCGGACTTTTTTTTTTTTAATGCGAGGATAAATGCCTCAGGGCATACAAGGGTATGGGATGGGGGTGAACAAGGATGATTAAATGAATGAAAATAGATTTGCTGACCTAATGAAGTCCAAGAGGGATCGATAATGCGGTCCCTGCGTCCAAGCAGTGTAATGGCTCAGATTATGCGGCGAGAGTCCCGCTGCTGCGAGGTGCCGGAGCCTCGTCGGTTTCAGAGCAGGGCAAACCCACAGCAGGTGGTGGATGTCGGCTTCAACGTTTGGCGACTTGCAGAGTGGGCACTCAGGACGAGGATATAGCTGGCGAAAGTGCGGCCACTTCCTAGTCACGGCAGGAGTGAGGGCAACCCCGACCCGGATCCTCCGAAGCGCAACCTCCTCTGCACGGGTAAGACCGCGGGGAAGGTTTACCGCACACGGAGGTATGAGAGCACGTGTGCGGCGCCGGAGGTGCTCCTTTCTTGTTAAAAGGAGGGTGGCATCATCTAGGTGAAAGAGTTGAGGCGGTGACGATGGAGAGGTCGTTAGACGGGTCGCAGAATCCGCACGGCTTTGGAAGCTTAGAAGGTCGCGTGGGATCCACTCGACAGATATTGACTGCGGGATGCGTGCCGCCAGAAGATGGATCTGTTGGCATATGTCAGGGCTGCGACTGACGCGTCGCAGAAGCCGCGTCGCCTGGAGAGCATCAGTGCGGATGACGATGCGGGCCGTGGGGACCAAGGGAAAGGCGGCCACAGAGCACAACGCTTCTCGGACAGCAAGGAGCTCAGCACAAAAGGAGGAAGGAGGTTCTTGGACTTGAAACCGGGTCGTCTTATTAAGGGCAGGTGCGCATGGGCAATAAATTGCAGTGGTTGTTTCACAGCCCTTAATGCTTGCATCAACGTAGAGGACGATGGAGCCAAGCGGCAGGTGGGCATCTTGATCTACAATTCGGTCACGAAGCGATGCCGCCGCGTGAGTTGATGTCGGGCGATGTATATCAGTTGGCTTGTTGTCACTCAGCTGTACAAAACTCCAGGGAGGAAGAACTGGCGATGGTGGTGGTAGAAGCGAGTTCGAGAAAGCGTAAGCCCTGAGAGCACTCGTTGCGCGTGAAAGGCTGGCCTTAAGCCTGCGAGCATCACGCCGCTGCTGCACCAGCTCATCTAGTGTGTTGAGCTGCGCATTTTCTTGGAGAGCCACGATCGGGGTGATTCGGGGAAGGCAAGTGATGACCCTCATTGCCTCGCGATTAACAGCCTCAAGGCGATCCCATTGTGCCCTCGTCAAATGCTGGAATTGGGCTTGATAAATAAGGCGTGGTTGCACTACCGCCTTTACCAATTGTCGCGCAACATATGAGCTGGCGCCGCCCATTTTAGGAGCAATGCGCCTAATCAGACCCAACGTTTGAATTGCCTGCTTTTTAGCGCTGGAGAGCCAAGCAGTTCCGGTTCCCGACTCGTGTACCGTCAGACCCAGAATTTTTATAGTTGAACATTGTTGAAGAGGGGTTCCGGATAGATGAAGACGAATGGGTGTTGCAGAGAGTTTACGCCGGCCCCAGCGATTGGCGACTGACATGTAAGCAGATTTGCTGACGGAAAGCCTAAGGCCGACCGAAGAAGCGTAAGTCGCCGTGATATCTAAAGCTGATTGAAGGACAGCGGCTTGAGTCAGCAGGTCGTGATGAGTGCTCCATACCGTGATGTCATCAGCGTACAACAAGAACTTTATGTCGGGTACATCGTGTAAGCGCCATGCAAGCGGGATGAAAGCAATATTGAATAATGTGGGTGATAATACAGATCCCTGGGGTACGCCACGAAGAGGGACAAATGAGCCGACGGCGTCACCACTGAGCCGAATTGCAAAATGTCGGTCTTCAAGGAAAGATTTGACAAAATTCCGTACTCTGGGGGGAAAATGCAGCATGTCAATTGAAGCCAAGATGGCAGCATGACTGATGTTATCATACGCCTTTTCGACGTCCATAGCGAGGACAGTACGGACACTGTGGCTACGAGTTGACGATAAAACCGAGGATGCCAAGACAGCCAGCCCATCTTCAGTACCTATGGATGGACGGAAGCCAATTTGAGCAGGGTGGTAGAAACCGTGGTGCTCTAGCCACCACGACATTCGTGTGGCAAGCATTTTCTCAGCAAGCTTGCACAACGTTGACGTTAGGGAAATGGGTCGGAAGTTGCCAAGGTCAGTCGGCGGCTTGCTTGGTTTCGGAATCGGGATCACAATAGCTGACTTCCAGCCTGGAGGGACAACGCCATCTAGCCATACCTTGTTAATGGTGTCGAGGAGTTGAGGCAGCACAGCGGAGCTCAGGTTCTTGTAGGCCTCATAAGTAATAGAGTCTGGACCTGGTGCTGTCTTGCGACTGGTACCATCGATCGCTGCAAGCAACTCAGGCATGGTGAAAGAGCTTGCAGTCCCCTCGGAGTCTGCCGTAGATGGTAACCTGTCGATATGTGTCGGAAGGCCTGCCAAGGAAGCACCATTGGCTGTTTGAGGCAACACGTCGTACTGCGGGAAGAACCTCCGGGCTGCTTCTCTGGCGAAATCATCCGGCGACAAGCCAGCAGCGAAGCAGGCTGTGGCTGCCGCGTCTGGACGGCTACCACCGTGTTCCATGGCGCGGAAGGTTCGCCAGAGAGAAGCATTCGATGTCTTGGAGGAAAACCGTTCACACCACGTATGCCAGTGCCTCCGCGAGAGGTCGCGTTCATATCTGCGGGCTTTAGCAGTAAGGAAATTCAGCCTTGTACGTGCTTGTGCAGAAGTGGGGTCTCGGGATGCTGCCAGCTCAGCTTGTGTGCGAGCAGCCCACAAGTTGAGCAGGCCGATATCCGGTGCCGGTCGATTGACGTCTACCCAGCTGATGGTTGTGGCTTCATTGAGCGCGCTTTGTATGCGGTCAACAAGTAGTGATGACGAGTCCACAGAGGTGTCTTGGAGAACGGCGCGAAATTTGTCCCAATTGACCACAGAACACTTGCGGCGCAATCGGCGGGCCTGCGACGGATGAAGGCCGATGATGATAGGGTGGTGGTCACTACCCCAGCAGTCGGGCTCCAGGTGCCAAGTAGGAGTGCCGGGACCCGACCACCACGTAAGATCCGGTGCGTATGCTGTACGTCGAGCTTGAGGCACAGCTCGCGTTGCTGAATCGGGATGGTTCAGCAGTACAAACAACGCATCCGCGAAGGCGTCCCGCACACGTCTACCTCGAGGGCTAGAAGTAGGGTACCCCCAATCTGGGTGAGGGGCGTTAAAATCACCACCAACTAAAATAGGACACGCTGGGTATTGGCGACGGACATTCACTAACCAGCCCAGATTAATTCTTGAAGCAGAGCCACCGGCTGGTCTTATGTAGTATGACACTACCACAACAGTTGTCTTGGGTAACTTCACAGCTACTGCCACTACCTCCTGATATGAGTTACACCAGTTTTCAAGAGAAAGGCAGACCTGAGGATAGCGCGTATCAACATACACTGCCGCCTTTCCTGGAGGGGCAGCTGTGTGCACGCGACGGTCACTCATCGAAGGAGACACGTATCCACTGAAGCCCGGAATGGCAGGCAAGGCGTTGGTCTCCTGTAGTAACAGGGCCCACACCTGCAGCTTGTTCATACGTAGACGGGATTTAAGCTCCCCCACTTTCGTGGAGAGCCCTCTACAGTTCCACTGAAGCACGCCACAAACACCTGTGCCCGCCATTTTGATTACGAGTCCAGGCGTTGCAAAATCACAGATGTCAGGTTGGATAACTGGCTGACCATGAACCGCAAAAGGGACGTTGTAGAGTTATCCGGCAACGGAGCTGGAGATCTGGTAGACTCTGCGACCGATACAGCAGGGCGTGACGGAGACGATGATGCAGCGGAATCGATACTTGTATTGGTGTGAGAATCCACTGAACGTCGCCGACGCGCAAGTAGCTCACGGTGCTGTCGGAGCTTGGATACCTCCGCTAAAAGGCGGGCAATTTGATTGTCAACTGCTGCCATATCATCACGCGGATGTTCCGGCCCGCTCTGCTTCTGTATAACCAGCGGGCGACGGCGGTCTCTGCGAACTTTGTCACTGTAAGTCTGTTGGGAATGGGGTGCAGGCGGGTCGGGCTCGGAAAGCTCTGGCCAGTCGTCGTCATCCCACTGGAGCGCCGCAAACCTGTTTGATGTCGGCACTGGTTGTGTTGCAGCATGCTGAGGCCATTGCTTAGGGATCCCGCGACGAACCTTCTGAGTGGCCTTTTGCTTTGTGGGACAAGTTGGAGAAGTGATCTCGTGGTCGTCGGTCTTGCAGAGTCCACATCGATAGGACACTGCGCCAGCTAATACAGCTTCATCTGGCGCTGTAAATGGACAGGAGCGGCGCATGTGGCCCGGTCGGAAACAGTTGTAACAATAGACGACACTGGGTTTATATGGCCGAGGTCGTAGAATGCAGCCATAGTAGTACAGGCGGGCTGGAGGAGTTGGTGGGCCCTGCAAGGTGACGATGCAAGAGCGCCCCTTTCCCATGTAACGCGCCTGAATGACACGGTGAGTAGGACAGTAGAGCTCACGCTGGAGAGCAGTCTGGTCCTCGCCAACGTCAACGTTGTAAACGACACAGCGCTGTAGATCCGAGCCCTCTACCAGGTACACCTGGACCGGCACGGTGACCTCGCTCGTTATCGAGAGACGTTGAAGCGTTTGCAAACGCTCGACAGCAGCCAATGTCGGGAGCCACACAGCGATGGTATTTGACTTCTTCCGGCCCGCGAAGCCGCGGAAGCCTGTGGTGCCAAGACAAGCGTCTAGGTTCGCCTGAATAATCCTGTTCGGAATCTCCGTGAGGCTTGTTGGGGCCAGAGCCTTAATGGTTGCTTTATAGCAAGCCGAGCTCGGTGTCGACACAACTGGGTGGTCAGTCGTTAGACAGGAACGCTTGCCTTGGGAGCCGCTGTTGGCCGAACACGAATCTGGTGCAGATTGCTCCGAAGGACGCTTCTGAGAACCACGGGGTGCCGACGCCACAGATGGTAGCGCAGAAGACAAGTCCATAGGGGTACTCGGTTCGTCATGCACAACAACTGGAGCCCCATTCCCGATCGGTGTCTGGGAAGCCATCGCGGGGCTCCGCCCTGTGGGCAGATCACTCACGGTCTGATGTGCATTTTGGGAAGGCGATGGGTGGGCTGTAGCCGAAGGACTTGGAGCAGGAACCAGGAGCTGGGATCCAGGCTCAGGTGTCAATTGTGCGGCCGGTAACGCCGTCGTGACGAGCGCCGCCGGTGAATCTACCGCCGCCAGCGCGTCACCGGAGGCACTAGGCCTAGTCCCGGTGTACAATGCAGCTGCAGGGCCGATGGAGTGACATTCGCTGAATGTGAGAAAACCAGACCGCGCATGAGCGTCCGGGGCGTCCTCAGATGTCTTGGGGTCCAATCTCTTGATGTATGGAACGTATTTACGCGGAAGGCGAGATTTTTCACAGGAGCGGTGAGCAGCCACCTTAGCAGGGAAACTTCGTCGTCGTGAGCCGGACTTCGTTACGGTACGCCCCGAGAAATACTTATCACCCGGCGCGGTCCAGGAGAGCGAGCGTTCCAGTTATCCCAAAACATAACGCATTTAATGCGTTTTGGTCCAGCATTTTTCGAAATTCGTATCACCCAGAAATTCGAATGAACCGCGATACGTTTCGACTCTAATTAAAATTAAATTCTGGGGTTGCAATAAACTGCATTGAATTATATGGTTTTACGGGCCAGAACCACGATTTAGATTACGAGGCACGCCGTATACAGTGGGGGAATTCCGGATTAATTCTGACCACCTGTGCTTCTTTAACGCGTAACCTAATGTACGGTACTCGGGAGTCTGCATTTCAACCGCACCGAAATGTGGCCACCACGACCTCGCGCCTAGCAGCGCAACACCATATATCCACAACCGAAACGAAGTTAAGCGATGCAGACAGTGTATACGGTGTCAGCAGAACACAGTGAGGCTATCGCTATCACCTCGTAGTACAGCGGAATACCATGTTTGTTTAGTAAATAAATGAACGGGGCTATGGTTGGTGTACGTTCATGATCGTGTTGTGCTTAGTGCTACGCCTGACGGAAGGACTAATGAACGAACATAAAGAAGCAAAACGTGGACGCGTACGTTTTGTTCGTCCACGCTTTGTTCCTTTATGCTCGTCCCTTAGTTCTTCCATCGGTGCATACGCTAAGCGCAATACAATCATCAATGTTAGTGATCGTTATCGGAAGAATTCGCGCCCTCCTATCTGAGCACTGCGACGCGGAAATACGCAAAAAATATTTCGACAGCACATCCCTATATGTGAACGCGAGCCGCTTGAACCTGCGTGTTGGGCTTTCCCTAGCGTTCGTGCCGATGGCCAGGTCCAGTAAGCGGCTCTCGCCTTATCTCCAAAAGACGCACAGGCCCGTGACGACCAACTATCTTCTCGGAAAAAAGGCCCAGCCAACCGGAGTGGTTGTAAAAAGGAACTCCAGGCACCGCGTTTCTGCGCCATCTTACAACTTACTTCCGTTCGCATTCATCCTATAGTCGTGACAGAATAAAATGCGGCCAAAGCGCAATCTAAATTAGGGTCCGAGAGATAAGAGGTCGAGTTAAAGGTACGAAGAGGAGGAAGATATGTCAGTGTTTGCAGTATAGGTTGTATTTTCCTTTTTTGCACAAGGCGTAAGGGATCGACGTTGGTCCAGCTGGTGTTCCATTTGGAAAGGGGAACAGCGCGCAAGACGAGGCATAAGAAAGATCGACAACACATGCGCTGACCAACAACGGTGTCTCTATTGCGACAAGGCAATATGCCCCCCCCCCCTACCCCCCTCCGCATGCGTCGAATCTCTCGTCAAAGATATAAAATGTTTGATGAAAAGATTTTGTGCAGAACAAGGGCGAATCATCGATTTTATAAAAGTGGTTCTGCCTCAGGAACGGTGTAAGGTGTACTTCCTAAGAATGAGAGTTTTTTTTCATTTTTTTTTCTTAGAACTATCGAAGCCGTGCCTAGGCATGTATTGCCTTCTTTGTGAATCGCGTGTGGCTCCGTTATCAAAGGGGTGTAAACGTGCAGGCATATCTTCCGATAGATACATGCGCGAAAGTCTGGTGTGCATCCACAATGACTTCCTTGTTGCTCCCTTGCAAGGTTGTTTTCGTGTTCTCCGATGCAAACATTGAGGCACCGTCCGGTTCGGCATACACAGCTCTAAGCGATAGCTCTAAAAAAAAAAAAGAAAAGGAAGGCAAATCTCATTCTCAAAAGTGCACCTTAGATCGCTCTTGAGGGAGAACCACTTGCTCAAAACGGGGAAGACGTGGGGAGAACTACGGATATTGGACACGGCATCACCCGGCCGTCATCAGTGAAAGTATCTCGGATACTTTTAAAAGACGAAGCGCAAGTGAAACGATTGTAGCGTCGGTGTCGACAACGGGAAACTTGACGATTTACTCGCGTCCATTATGATTGATTGATTGATTGATTGATTGATTGATTGATTGATTGATTGATTGGATTGATTGATTTTTTAAAAATAGATCGCCGAGCTATGATGAAAGCTCCGATGGCGATTGCCACAGCGATATATGTGAATAAATTCGAGAAAAAGAAATGTTGGAACACATGTGCACGTTCCCGGAGTGTTCGTGATCGTCGAAGAGACCGGTGTTAACTGTAACCATTCAGCGTCGGAAGCAGAAGTTCGTTCCTTAATAGGAAGTTCTACTCTAGCTGTCCGCACACGCTTTGCCACCTACGAAACAACGGTAATGCAGACGTGAGTATAGCAGGGCGGGTGGGCCCACCTTGTGGCGCCGAAATGTTCCAAATATAAAACACAATTTGTGAAGTAGCACTGACGCCGTTAATGACGCCGTGGTTGACGTGAAAATCGAAACAGGAGAATCTTCTTTTTCTCTCTCTCTCTTCTGGTTCCTTCTTTTCCACAAAGGGCACGTAAGTGCGATTTTGAAACGCTATCCGACTGGTCCAAATACATCCACAGCATTTCTCTCGGAGCGACCTTTCGGTGGGGGCCGCGGTGGCCTGCTCCTCTACGTAGTGGGTGAGAAACTAAGAATTAAAATGTTGTACGTACGCTGTCCAACTCAAACACAATTTGCAGGGATGCGCCAGCCAATGAGGTTCGCTTGCTTTCCTGACGTCAAGCGGTCTCGCGACCCTGAATTTACTATGTTTCTCTCTGTACACACGGGTCGTTGTGTAACAAGTTTCAGAACGAAACTTGCCCATAGGCAAATTTTATGGCAGCTCCCGATATCACTGCTCAACTAAAGGTAACATTCTAGCTTGCAACAACTGACTCTTCTTTTGCAGATAGCCTAGCGTATGCATTTAGCAGAGCAAATTAAGTCATTAATTTGTCAGCGGGCTTCAGCTGTTCGGCTCTCTTTCGGAAGTGAAGGGTAAGCTCACTGCATGTATCGCGGGCGGAGCTTGTTTGTAACTCTAAGGTTGTCACCGACTTTACAAGTTGACGCATACGTGACACAGAAAGGACGTTCCACATCAGTCACATCAGTCACCATGGTCGCAAGTGGCGCCGGATAACGTTCCAATGGGCTATAGGTTTCGCAGACACGTGCACAAATACCCTAGAAAGTGGTCGGACGTTTGGAGGAAAGACGCCGCCGTAGACCAAGCGGCATATAGTGCATGGCGGTGGAGGTTGAAGGTTCGATCCTATATACCGGCGGC